>NW_027648088.1:15000-17500 GCF_949987685.1 Ammodytes marinus
AACCATTTTTACTATTCAAGGTTTTATTTACTCGAGCCTTATAGACATTATTTAATTTAATAAAATTATAAGAAATTACCGGCAAATTTTCTATGGGAATAACACATTAGGCTAGTTATTATGCTAGCTGTGTGACCCCAAAACATTGTTGTAACCAAAATTTGACCACATAGCCCAAGAAAAATCCCTTATAGATCTAAATAAGAACCTAAATCAACCCACCATCGCTCCAGTGTTGTCCCTGGGATCGCTTGGCCCTATTACGGGGGACACAGAGCCCACAGGCGGCGGTGAGGCCTGTTGAGACCGGGCGCTCGCCTCGATGCTTCGCCGCTCTTCGCCCCTGTTAGGCGGGGTCGGCTGGTAGGTCCAGGGCGGTGGTGAAGCCCTGGGTCTGGCTCCGGCCCTGCCTGCGTGGGGGTGCGGGTGTTGGTGTGAATCCGACCCGCTCCTTCGGTCGCTGTCATCCGCATGGTCCTGGACGCCTACCCCCGAATTGGGCTTCTTCTTCGGCAGGATCGTCATGGAGAAAAATAGCCCAAATATTAGCCGTTGGAACCGATTTTTTGGATCTAAAAAAAAACACCCAACAAACCGGAACCAACGACGTAAGCCCCCCCGAAACCAACCGACACGGACCGACAGCGACCGATCTGTTGTTTCGTTATTTTTAAAGGTTTTTTAGTTCAAGAAAAACAAAAAAAGCGAAAAAAAAGCCTCGTCGCCTCTTCCCGTTTCTCTCCACAAAACATCAACACAGCTGTGACGTCAGTGAGGACAGTGGCGTCACGTCCGGAATGCCTTCATTATTTTTTTTCCATTTTTTTTTACGACTTATATTAAATGTAATGTATTTGTTACTATTATTTTCATATTAAATTACGTGTTACTATCATATTAGTGTATTTATTTTCATACATTTATTAGTAGTAGCCACAGATTGTATATATTCAATCTGGTTCATTTCACCCCACTTGTGTAAATTGTTTCAATGTATCTAGTTCTTGTGTTTTTTATGATTGTTGATTTTGTTTTTTAAACTCTGCCCTGTAAGGTGACCTTGAGTGCTATGAAAGGCGCCCTCGAATACAATTAATTATTATTATTATTATTATTATTATTATTATTATTATTATTATTATTATTATTATTATTATTATTATTATTATTATTAGTATGATTATTATTATTATTATTGTTATTATTATTATTATTATTATTACTGCTGTTATTATTATTATTACTGTTATTATTATTATTATTATTATTATTATTATTATTATTATTATTATTATTATTATTATTATTATTATTATTATTATTATTATTATTATTATTATTATATCAAAGGTAGTAGCCTATCATTTTTTTCCCCCTTAGTTTAACTGCCTTATCTTTTATTAAAAAAAAATAGTTGGGCGGTTACTTATTGTGAGAAAAAAATTGTTGACAAGAATTTATTTAAATATTTCAGAATCAGAAAAGGGACGATTATTCTGTGGGACGATCGTGAAGGAGAAATAACCGTTAAAAAGAAAAATTGCACAAAAAAAAACAATTATGTGTATTACACAGCTCGAGAAACATTCAGAGACCAGTCTGGATTTTTCTTCAATCTTCATCTCTACATTACTTATTTTTTTGCTATGCATTTGTTTGAGTTGACAGCATTGCAAATGTGGGTCACACACACACACACACACACACACACACACACACACACGCACACACACACACACACACACACACACACACACATGAATAAAGGTTAAATGAACTGAAATTAATTCTGGTCCTAAATCCTGTGATATCTGTCGCCCCCTAATGGACAATTTAACACTAATCATTTTAGCCATTCCCTTTAAACTTGCAGTGTGTAGAATTGTGGGTTTTATTTCCTAGCAGATTTTGTAGAAAGTAATTATAATATCCATAAGTACATTTAATTTAGTGCATAATAGCTGAAAAAAATGTTTTGAATCATTATTTTTTCCCTTAGAAAGGGTCTCATATATGTCCATATTTCTGCATATTTTGGACCAAGGCCTAGTGCCGCCATCTTGAAAGTGTCATAGTTGGAATGTCATCAGGTGCATTATTTAAAATTTTGAATTTTTCTTGTCCTTGAAGGCCACTGTAGCTTCTGTTATTATTCTAAAGGGTTGGGGTTACCCAGGGAGCGTTGCATTCTAGAACTTTGTAGAACTTTCTTGATGATGTCATATTACACACTGCACCTTTAAATCTCACCTCGTCATAACCACTCCTATTTCACATATATATTTTTTAACCTTTATTTCTACAGGTAAATCCCATTGAGACCGAAGACTCTTTTTGCAAGGGAGACCTGTTTTCCTTTCCCACGTTACCATTCACACACACATTCATACACCGATAGCAGCAGGCTAACTATCGACATTCACACGAGGCAAGGTGGGTGAAGTGTCTTGCCCAAGGACACAACAACCATGACACAAGTGGCAGGGCGGGGATCGAACCT
>NW_027648086.1:0-25000 GCF_949987685.1 Ammodytes marinus
CCATTTAAGGTTTTTATTCCCCTCCCCTTATTCCTGGAGGCTAGTTCATAATTTGACCCTAAACACTATTATTACTATATTATGATTACTATCGCTTAATATTGACTCTAACACTATTATCACTAGAATATTATCACCATCACATGTGAAATCTATATACCTGTCAGACCCATATTAGAATCAGAACACCTCCATTTGCCTTAAAGAGCCTTAATTACTGTTATAGAGGTATATCCTATTTAGAAGACGTTATGCCTCTCAGCTGTTTTTCCATTTAAGGGTTTTATTCCCCTCTTCTTATTCCTGGAGGTTAGCTCATAATTCGACTCTAAGCACTATTATTACTATATCATTATTACCATCGCTCAATATTTGACCTTAAGCACTATTATTACTAGAATATTACTACCATCACATTCAATCCCACTTTCTTGGGCCTATGAGCAAGACTGTCATATTTTGTTTATACCTTACAGGCTTGGCTTGTGACTGGGTGATTAGTGTACTTTAGTGGATATACAGAGTTCAGCACATCCATGTTCTTTCGTATTTTCAGCAGTGGGAGGGAATAGGCATGCTTCTGCAGTTATGTGTTCGTGTCGGGTTCTTACAAGGGAATGCTTTATTGAGAGGATATGTTAGGTTAAGTATGAAAATATATATATGTCCATTACACTATTATGAATCCTTATCGGGCAATACGTGTAGACAATATTGTTGACGTCTTACTACATTCCCCATGATGATCATCCATTATAGGACCTGTCATGACCTCTTCTGTTTGGCCACTTACCCCTAGTACTGTCTATCTATGCCTTGCTATATAGGATGTGTTTATACCTCTTTAACATCACCACATACCTCCCCAGTCCTAACCGTTTACCTACTTGCCTTAACTTAATCTCCATCTGCCATAGGTTACTTTTACATGTGGAGTTTTATCACGGATACTTTATGTATCTCCCAACTTACATTCTGTGGAGACATAAGTGCATCCTATTCTAGAATGTAATCCAGCTACAAAATAGACACCTATTTGACTATGCAATTCAGCTACAAAATTGACGCCTATTATCTTTTCTATAAGATCCAACTACTGCGCATTCCACTATATGTCTATTTACGATGGATGTGTCCAGTCTGATAGTTAGACTAAGATAGACCATTACACATAGTCGGTCAAAAACACCTTTCAATGACAAGAACAATTCTCCAATTTCTGTATTGTACAGGAGGATTTTGGAGTTATTATGGGAGTGCTGTGCCAGGTTTCATCCACCAGAGGGTGCTCTTGGTCTTCTTTTAGACAAGCCCACAGCTCCTACAGATTAGAAAAACAATTAGATACAATATATACTAACTAAAACTAGACTCCTTATAGTATATATATATTTATAAATAATATTGTGTCTACAATTCAAGTTGAAACAAACACAAAAATTAAAAACTGTACATCTAACAACAATTAATAATATAATTATTAAATAATATATAAAAAAATATCATCATTCCTACTCTAATACCACCAGGCCTTGATAGGAGATAGATATCATTACATACATAGATATTAGCGAGTACACTAACCAGTGGGCAGTCTTTGACTGTCTGCTGTCCTCTCTTAACCTAACCCCGTCAGTGCTGTTTTTGTGTTTTGTCATAATATTTATTTCCACATCGAGTGACATTATCCGGCGGTCTCCCCGGGTAGTGTCTTAGTCATGTTGGTTACGAGGGAACACTTTTGTGTCTACCACCTCAAACCTGAAGTTACTTTTATTTCTCTTTTTTCACTTTTCCATGTCCATTGCATGTACAGTATTACCACCGTACGTGTCATTGAGATATAGTCAGACACATAGATTGAGCGATCACTGTCACATCTACCTTTCTATATCTCAAGTTTGTTTTATTTCTCTTTTTTCAGTTTTCCATCTCCATCTCATGTAAAGTATCATTACCATACATGTCATTGGGATATAGCTATGTAATATATGTTTCTATATATTCAGGTAACACTCTTGTGTCCACCACCACTAATCCAAAGTTAATTTTGTTTTTCTTTGTTCTATTTCACATATCCATCTCATGTAAAGGATTACCATCGTGCATGACATTGGGATATAGTAACATATGTAGATGGGCTGTACACTGCCATTGTCACCTCTCTATATTTGAAGTTAATTTTTTTTCATTTTGTTCAGTTTTCCACATCCTTTTCATGTCAAGTATTATTACCATACATGTCATCCTGATATAACTGTGTGATATATGTTCCTATATATTGAGGTAACACTCTGGTGTCCACCACCGCTATCTAAAGTTATTTTTATTTCTTTTTGTTCTATTTTGCATGTCCATCTCATGTAAAGTATCACCACCTACATGACATTGGGACATAGTTATATTTATTTCAATATCTATCACGTATACCTACTGTGTAAATGCATAATATGCTTACATATGACTATAGGAAAATGATGTTTCTGAAAGGCCTGTACGAAGCATGTCACCACTCACGATATCCATGATGATCACCCTCTACCCGCTATGGTCCACATCGGCCACGGGTCCAATATAGTCCATTGACGTGGCAATTTTTGTATTGGTGCACAGTATCCCTACGTGCCTAATCCTAAGTCACAGACCCCCCAATTAGATTGTTATTATTATTATTTATTAGTGGAGGTTAACACCTTCCCTTCCCCTTACTCTAAACCTAACCATTCGGGCCTTATGCCTAATCCTAAATTCACATCCATCCATTTCATTCATGTAGTCTTCATTTTCCCCACAATTGGCTTCCATTATTCACGCAGGAGCTTCTGGACTCCTGGAGTCCCTGAATGCAACCATTCACCGGCTCAAACCACCTTTTCTTCAAATTTCCGAGGGCCCCTGAATGCAACCATTTCCGGTCCAATTTTTTACAATTAGTTTATATCCAGTTTAATATTATTTTTTAGGTCTGCGCCCCCCTCTGGGGTCTAGACATTTTTCTAATCCCTTTCCCCTTGGGAAATTTTATTTCTTTACTTTTAATTCGTCCGGGATATCGCCAACTTTAGAGGTCACGGGGTGAAAGGTATATCCGCCCAACCCCCGCTTTCATCTCCCTCTTTCACTTTGGTCTTCATGCTGGAAGCACACCAATTAGCGCTCGTACAGGTACTTTCTCAAGATTGCTAGGCTGATGAAGGTTTTTTTGTAACCGAAACGTCCCGCCGTTAATTGCAACTGTAAATAAACAAATCCTTTTGATTAACATCATTTTCCGATCTTTTTTCGAATTTTTTTCGCAATCTAAGAATATTTACTGACGAGGAAACTTAACCCTAATGGATGAACATTGCTACCCATATCATTGGACTAAGGTCCTGAGCGAAAGAGCTGGTAAGAACCGTGTTTAATCTCTTTATACCAACCAACTGAACTTTATTCACGGAGAGCCACGAGATCCGTTAGGACTACAAAAATGGCGGCCATGAGGTCCGCAAAAACTACAAAAATGGCGGCGGCCGCGAGGCTGAATGTGCGCCATTTTACGCGCCAGTGGTCAGATGGGGCCTTGGAAGATCTTGTCCTTCACCGGACAATCCCGGAACCAGGTACGATTACCCAAATCTTGGGCACGAACCTGCGCTATGGCAAGCACCGAGGTCCTAACATCACTCCATACTGTGTAATGACGACCACTGCCATGAATACCTCCACCTGCCCGACAAGGTTTGCATCACCACCACAGAGGGACAACTTACCTGGAGATGACGTCATTCCTACCTACGGCTTCTCTACTGAAGTTCTAGATGAGAAGAAGAAGACCTCCACTTGTCCTGCCAGGTTTGCAATACCACCACAGAGGGACATTCTACTTGGAGACTACGTCATGCCTACCAGCTGTTTCTCCACTGAAGATATCTATCCCTCCTCCTTCTGCTTGGCTTAACCCCATCGGGGGAATCCAGGTTTTACATTGGGACTGTGAAATTCATATACCTGTCATACCTATATTAGAAATAGAACACCTCCATTGCCTTAAAGGGCGTAAATCACTGTCATAGAGGGGTAGCCTATTTAGATGACGTCATGCCTTTCAGCTGTTTTTCCATTTAAGGTTTTTATTCCCCTCCCCTTATTCCTGGAGGCTAGTTCATAATTTGACCCTAAACACTATTATTACTATATTATGATTACTATCGCTTAATATTGACTCTAACACTATTATCACTAGAATATTATCACCATCACATGTGAAATCTATATACCTGTCAGACCCATATTAGAATCAGAACACCTCCATTTGCCTTAAAGAGCCTTAATTACTGTTATAGAGGTATATCCTATTTAGAAGACGTTATGCCTCTCAGCTGTTTTTCCATTTAAGGGTTTTATTCCCCTCTTCTTATTCCTGGAGGTTAGCTCATAATTCGACTCTAAGCACTATTATTACTATATCATTATTACCATCGCTCAATATTTGACCTTAAGCACTATTATTACTAGAATATTACTACCATCACATTCAATCCCACTTTCTTGGGCCTATGAGCAAGACTGTCATATTTTGTTTATACCTTACAGGCTTGGCTTGTGACTGGGTGATTAGTGTACTTTAGTGGATATACAGAGTTCAGCACATCCATGTTCTTTCGTATTTTCAGCAGTGGGAGGGAATAGGCATGCTTCTGCAGTTATGTGTTCGTGTCGGGTTCTTACAAGGGAATGCTTTATTGAGAGGATATGTTAGGTTAAGTATGAAAATATATATATGTCCATTACACTATTATGAATCCTTATCGGGCAATACGTGTAGACAATATTGTTGACGTCTTACTACATTCCCCATGATGATCATCCATTATAGGACCTGTCATGACCTCTTCTGTTTGGCCACTTACCCCTAGTACTGTCTATCTATGCCTTGCTATATAGGATGTGTTTATACCTCTTTAACATCACCACATACCTCCCCAGTCCTAACCGTTTACCTACTTGCCTTAACTTAATCTCCATCTGCCATAGGTTACTTTTACATGTGGAGTTTTATCACGGATACTTTATGTATCTCCCAACTTACATTCTGTGGAGACATAAGTGCATCCTATTCTAGAATGTAATCCAGCTACAAAATAGACACCTATTTGACTATGCAATTCAGCTACAAAATTGACGCCTATTATCTTTTCTATAAGATCCAACTACTGCGCATTCCACTATATGTCTATTTACGATGGATGTGTCCAGTCTGATAGTTAGACTAAGATAGACCATTACACATAGTCGGTCAAAAACACCTTTCAATGACAAGAACAATTCTCCAATTTCTGTATTGTACAGGAGGATTTTGGAGTTATTATGGGAGTGCTGTGCCAGGTTTCATCCACCAGAGGGTGCTCTTGGTCTTCTTTTAGACAAGCCCACAGCTCCTACAGATTAGAAAAACAATTAGATACAATATATACTAACTAAAACTAGACTCCTTATAGTATATATATATTTATAAATAATATTGTGTCTACAATTCAAGTTGAAACAAACACAAAAATTAAAAACTGTACATCTAACAACAATTAATAATATAATTATTAAATAATATATAAAAAAATATCATCATTCCTACTCTAATACCACCAGGCCTTGATAGGAGATAGATATCATTACATACATAGATATTAGCGAGTACACTAACCAGTGGGCAGTCTTTGACTGTCTGCTGTCCTCTCTTAACCTAACCCCGTCAGTGCTGTTTTTGTGTTTTGTCATAATATTTATTTCCACATCGAGTGACATTATCCGGCGGTCTCCCCGGGTAGTGTCTTAGTCATGTTGGTTACGAGGGAACACTTTTGTGTCTACCACCTCAAACCTGAAGTTACTTTTATTTCTCTTTTTTCACTTTTCCATGTCCATTGCATGTACAGTATTACCACCGTACGTGTCATTGAGATATAGTCAGACACATAGATTGAGCGATCACTGTCACATCTACCTTTCTATATCTCAAGTTTGTTTTATTTCTCTTTTTTCAGTTTTCCATCTCCATCTCATGTAAAGTATCATTACCATACATGTCATTGGGATATAGCTATGTAATATATGTTTCTATATATTCAGGTAACACTCTTGTGTCCACCACCACTAATCCAAAGTTAATTTTGTTTTTCTTTGTTCTATTTCACATATCCATCTCATGTAAAGGATTACCATCGTGCATGACATTGGGATATAGTAACATATGTAGATGGGCTGTACACTGCCATTGTCACCTCTCTATATTTGAAGTTAATTTTTTTTCATTTTGTTCAGTTTTCCACATCCTTTTCATGTCAAGTATTATTACCATACATGTCATCCTGATATAACTGTGTGATATATGTTCCTATATATTGAGGTAACACTCTGGTGTCCACCACCGCTATCTAAAGTTATTTTTATTTCTTTTTGTTCTATTTTGCATGTCCATCTCATGTAAAGTATCACCACCTACATGACATTGGGACATAGTTATATTTATTTCAATATCTATCACGTATACCTACTGTGTAAATGCATAATATGCTTACATATGACTATAGGAAAATGATGTTTCTGAAAGGCCTGTACGAAGCATGTCACCACTCACGATATCCATGATGATCACCCTCTACCCGCTATGGTCCACATCGGCCACGGGTCCAATATAGTCCATTGACGTGGCAATTTTTGTATTGGTGCACAGTATCCCTACGTGCCTAATCCTAAGTCACAGACCCCCCAATTAGATTGTTATTATTATTATTTATTAGTGGAGGTTAACACCTTCCCTTCCCCTTACTCTAAACCTAACCATTCGGGCCTTATGCCTAATCCTAAATTCACATCCATCCATTTCATTCATGTAGTCTTCATTTTCCCCACAATTGGCTTCCATTATTCACGCAGGAGCTTCTGGACTCCTGGAGTCCCTGAATGCAACCATTCACCGGCTCAAACCACCTTTTCTTCAAATTTCCGAGGGCCCCTGAATGCAACCATTTCCGGTCCAATTTTTTACAATTAGTTTATATCCAGTTTAATATTATTTTTTAGGTCTGCGCCCCCCTCTGGGGTCTAGACATTTTTCTAATCCCTTTCCCCTTGGGAAATTTTATTTCTTTACTTTTAATTCGTCCGGGATATCGCCAACTTTAGAGGTCACGGGGTGAAAGGTATATCCGCCCAACCCCCGCTTTCATCTCCCTCTTTCACTTTGGTCTTCATGCTGGAAGCACACCAATTAGCGCTCGTACAGGTACTTTCTCAAGATTGCTAGGCTGATGAAGGTTTTTTTGTAACCGAAACGTCCCGCCGTTAATTGCAACTGTAAATAAACAAATCCTTTTGATTAACATCATTTTCCGATCTTTTTTCGAATTTTTTTCGCAATCTAAGAATATTTACTGACGAGGAAACTTAACCCTAATGGATGAACATTGCTACCCATATCATTGGACTAAGGTCCTGAGCGAAAGAGCTGGTAAGAACCGTGTTTAATCTCTTTATACCAACCAACTGAACTTTATTCACGGAGAGCCACGAGATCCGTTAGGACTACAAAAATGGCGGCCATGAGGTCCGCAAAAACTACAAAAATGGCGGCGGCCGCGAGGCTGAATGTGCGCCATTTTACGCGCCAGTGGTCAGATGGGGCCTTGGAAGATCTTGTCCTTCACCGGACAATCCCGGAACCAGGTACGATTACCCAAATCTTGGGCACGAACCTGCGCTATGGCAAGCACCGAGGTCCTAACATCACTCCATACTGTGTAATGACGACCACTGCCATGAATACCTCCACCTGCCCGACAAGGTTTGCATCACCACCACAGAGGGACAACTTACCTGGAGATGACGTCATTCCTACCTACGGCTTCTCTACTGAAGTTCTAGATGAGAAGAAGAAGACCTCCACTTGTCCTGCCAGGTTTGCAATACCACCACAGAGGGACATTCTACTTGGAGACTACGTCATGCCTACCAGCTGTTTCTCCACTGAAGATATCTATCCCTCCTCCTTCTGCTTGGCTTAACCCCATCGGGGGAATCCAGGTTTTACATTGGGACTGTGAAATTCATATACCTGTCATACCTATATTAGAAATAGAACACCTCCATTGCCTTAAAGGGCGTAAATCACTGTCATAGAGGGGTAGCCTATTTAGATGACGTCATGCCTTTCAGCTGTTTTTCCATTTAAGGTTTTTATTCCCCTCCCCTTATTCCTGGAGGCTAGTTCATAATTTGACCCTAAACACTATTATTACTATATTATGATTACTATCGCTTAATATTGACTCTAACACTATTATCACTAGAATATTATCACCATCACATGTGAAATCTATATACCTGTCAGACCCATATTAGAATCAGAACACCTCCATTTGCCTTAAAGAGCCTTAATTACTGTTATAGAGGTATATCCTATTTAGAAGACGTTATGCCTCTCAGCTGTTTTTCCATTTAAGGGTTTTATTCCCCTCTTCTTATTCCTGGAGGTTAGCTCATAATTCGACTCTAAGCACTATTATTACTATATCATTATTACCATCGCTCAATATTTGACCTTAAGCACTATTATTACTAGAATATTACTACCATCACATTCAATCCCACTTTCTTGGGCCTATGAGCAAGACTGTCATATTTTGTTTATACCTTACAGGCTTGGCTTGTGACTGGGTGATTAGTGTACTTTAGTGGATATACAGAGTTCAGCACATCCATGTTCTTTCGTATTTTCAGCAGTGGGAGGGAATAGGCATGCTTCTGCAGTTATGTGTTCGTGTCGGGTTCTTACAAGGGAATGCTTTATTGAGAGGATATGTTAGGTTAAGTATGAAAATATATATATGTCCATTACACTATTATGAATCCTTATCGGGCAATACGTGTAGACAATATTGTTGACGTCTTACTACATTCCCCATGATGATCATCCATTATAGGACCTGTCATGACCTCTTCTGTTTGGCCACTTACCCCTAGTACTGTCTATCTATGCCTTGCTATATAGGATGTGTTTATACCTCTTTAACATCACCACATACCTCCCCAGTCCTAACCGTTTACCTACTTGCCTTAACTTAATCTCCATCTGCCATAGGTTACTTTTACATGTGGAGTTTTATCACGGATACTTTATGTATCTCCCAACTTACATTCTGTGGAGACATAAGTGCATCCTATTCTAGAATGTAATCCAGCTACAAAATAGACACCTATTTGACTATGCAATTCAGCTACAAAATTGACGCCTATTATCTTTTCTATAAGATCCAACTACTGCGCATTCCACTATATGTCTATTTACGATGGATGTGTCCAGTCTGATAGTTAGACTAAGATAGACCATTACACATAGTCGGTCAAAAACACCTTTCAATGACAAGAACAATTCTCCAATTTCTGTATTGTACAGGAGGATTTTGGAGTTATTATGGGAGTGCTGTGCCAGGTTTCATCCACCAGAGGGTGCTCTTGGTCTTCTTTTAGACAAGCCCACAGCTCCTACAGATTAGAAAAACAATTAGATACAATATATACTAACTAAAACTAGACTCCTTATAGTATATATATATTTATAAATAATATTGTGTCTACAATTCAAGTTGAAACAAACACAAAAATTAAAAACTGTACATCTAACAACAATTAATAATATAATTATTAAATAATATATAAAAAAATATCATCATTCCTACTCTAATACCACCAGGCCTTGATAGGAGATAGATATCATTACATACATAGATATTAGCGAGTACACTAACCAGTGGGCAGTCTTTGACTGTCTGCTGTCCTCTCTTAACCTAACCCCGTCAGTGCTGTTTTTGTGTTTTGTCATAATATTTATTTCCACATCGAGTGACATTATCCGGCGGTCTCCCCGGGTAGTGTCTTAGTCATGTTGGTTACGAGGGAACACTTTTGTGTCTACCACCTCAAACCTGAAGTTACTTTTATTTCTCTTTTTTCACTTTTCCATGTCCATTGCATGTACAGTATTACCACCGTACGTGTCATTGAGATATAGTCAGACACATAGATTGAGCGATCACTGTCACATCTACCTTTCTATATCTCAAGTTTGTTTTATTTCTCTTTTTTCAGTTTTCCATCTCCATCTCATGTAAAGTATCATTACCATACATGTCATTGGGATATAGCTATGTAATATATGTTTCTATATATTCAGGTAACACTCTTGTGTCCACCACCACTAATCCAAAGTTAATTTTGTTTTTCTTTGTTCTATTTCACATATCCATCTCATGTAAAGGATTACCATCGTGCATGACATTGGGATATAGTAACATATGTAGATGGGCTGTACACTGCCATTGTCACCTCTCTATATTTGAAGTTAATTTTTTTTCATTTTGTTCAGTTTTCCACATCCTTTTCATGTCAAGTATTATTACCATACATGTCATCCTGATATAACTGTGTGATATATGTTCCTATATATTGAGGTAACACTCTGGTGTCCACCACCGCTATCTAAAGTTATTTTTATTTCTTTTTGTTCTATTTTGCATGTCCATCTCATGTAAAGTATCACCACCTACATGACATTGGGACATAGTTATATTTATTTCAATATCTATCACGTATACCTACTGTGTAAATGCATAATATGCTTACATATGACTATAGGAAAATGATGTTTCTGAAAGGCCTGTACGAAGCATGTCACCACTCACGATATCCATGATGATCACCCTCTACCCGCTATGGTCCACATCGGCCACGGGTCCAATATAGTCCATTGACGTGGCAATTTTTGTATTGGTGCACAGTATCCCTACGTGCCTAATCCTAAGTCACAGACCCCCCAATTAGATTGTTATTATTATTATTTATTAGTGGAGGTTAACACCTTCCCTTCCCCTTACTCTAAACCTAACCATTCGGGCCTTATGCCTAATCCTAAATTCACATCCATCCATTTCATTCATGTAGTCTTCATTTTCCCCACAATTGGCTTCCATTATTCACGCAGGAGCTTCTGGACTCCTGGAGTCCCTGAATGCAACCATTCACCGGCTCAAACCACCTTTTCTTCAAATTTCCGAGGGCCCCTGAATGCAACCATTTCCGGTCCAATTTTTTACAATTAGTTTATATCCAGTTTAATATTATTTTTTAGGTCTGCGCCCCCCTCTGGGGTCTAGACATTTTTCTAATCCCTTTCCCCTTGGGAAATTTTATTTCTTTACTTTTAATTCGTCCGGGATATCGCCAACTTTAGAGGTCACGGGGTGAAAGGTATATCCGCCCAACCCCCGCTTTCATCTCCCTCTTTCACTTTGGTCTTCATGCTGGAAGCACACCAATTAGCGCTCGTACAGGTACTTTCTCAAGATTGCTAGGCTGATGAAGGTTTTTTTGTAACCGAAACGTCCCGCCGTTAATTGCAACTGTAAATAAACAAATCCTTTTGATTAACATCATTTTCCGATCTTTTTTCGAATTTTTTTCGCAATCTAAGAATATTTACTGACGAGGAAACTTAACCCTAATGGATGAACATTGCTACCCATATCATTGGACTAAGGTCCTGAGCGAAAGAGCTGGTAAGAACCGTGTTTAATCTCTTTATACCAACCAACTGAACTTTATTCACGGAGAGCCACGAGATCCGTTAGGACTACAAAAATGGCGGCCATGAGGTCCGCAAAAACTACAAAAATGGCGGCGGCCGCGAGGCTGAATGTGCGCCATTTTACGCGCCAGTGGTCAGATGGGGCCTTGGAAGATCTTGTCCTTCACCGGACAATCCCGGAACCAGGTACGATTACCCAAATCTTGGGCACGAACCTGCGCTATGGCAAGCACCGAGGTCCTAACATCACTCCATACTGTGTAATGACGACCACTGCCATGAATACCTCCACCTGCCCGACAAGGTTTGCATCACCACCACAGAGGGACAACTTACCTGGAGATGACGTCATTCCTACCTACGGCTTCTCTACTGAAGTTCTAGATGAGAAGAAGAAGACCTCCACTTGTCCTGCCAGGTTTGCAATACCACCACAGAGGGACATTCTACTTGGAGACTACGTCATGCCTACCAGCTGTTTCTCCACTGAAGATATCTATCCCTCCTCCTTCTGCTTGGCTTAACCCCATCGGGGGAATCCAGGTTTTACATTGGGACTGTGAAATTCATATACCTGTCATACCTATATTAGAAATAGAACACCTCCATTGCCTTAAAGGGCGTAAATCACTGTCATAGAGGGGTAGCCTATTTAGATGACGTCATGCCTTTCAGCTGTTTTTCCATTTAAGGTTTTTATTCCCCTCCCCTTATTCCTGGAGGCTAGTTCATAATTTGACCCTAAACACTATTATTACTATATTATGATTACTATCGCTTAATATTGACTCTAACACTATTATCACTAGAATATTATCACCATCACATGTGAAATCTATATACCTGTCAGACCCATATTAGAATCAGAACACCTCCATTTGCCTTAAAGAGCCTTAATTACTGTTATAGAGGTATATCCTATTTAGAAGACGTTATGCCTCTCAGCTGTTTTTCCATTTAAGGGTTTTATTCCCCTCTTCTTATTCCTGGAGGTTAGCTCATAATTCGACTCTAAGCACTATTATTACTATATCATTATTACCATCGCTCAATATTTGACTTTAAGCACTATTATTACTAGAATATTACCACCATCACATTCAATCCCACTTTCTTGGGCCTATGAGCAAGACTGTCATATTTTGTTTACACCTTACAGGCTTGGCTTGTGACTGGGTGATTAGTGTACTTTAGTGGATATACAGAGTTCAGCACATCCATGTTCTTTCGTATTTTCAGCAGTGGGAGGGAATAGGCATGCTTCTGCAGTTATGTGTTCGTGTCGGGTTCTTACAAGGGAATGCTTTATTGAGAGGATATGTTAGGTTAAGTATGAAAATATATATATGTCCATTACACTATTATGAATCCTTATCGGGCAATACGTGTAGACAATATTGTTGACGTCTTACTACATTCCCCATGATGATCATCCATTATAGGACCTGTCATGACCTCTTCTGTTTGGCCACTTACCCCTAGTACTGTCTATCTATGCCTTGCTATATAGGATGTGTTTATACCTCTTTAACATCACCACATACCTCCCCAGTCCTAACCGTTTACCTACTTGCCTTAACTTAATCTCCATCTGCCATAGGTTACTTTTACATGTGGAGTTTTATCACGGATACTTTATGTATCTCCCAACTTACATTCTGTGGAGACATAAGTGCATCCTATTCTAGAATGTAATCCAGCTACAAAATAGACACCTATTTGACTATGCAATTCAGCTACAAAATTGACGCCTATTATCTTTTCTATAAGATCCAACTACTGCGCATTCCACTATATGTCTATTTACGATGGATGTGTCCAGTCTGATAGTTAGACTAAGATAGACCATTACACATAGTCGGTCAAAAACACCTTTCAATGACAAGAACAATTCTCCAATTTCTGTATTGTACAGGAGGATTTTGGAGTTATTATGGGAGTGCTGTGCCAGGTTTCATCCACCAGAGGGTGCTCTTGGTCTTCTTTTAGACAAGCCCACAGCTCCTACAGATTAGAAAAACTATTAGATACAATATATACTAACTAAAACTAGACTCCTTATAGTATATATATATTTATAAATAATATTGTGTCTACAATTCAAGTTGAAACAAACACAAAAATTAAAAACTGTACATCTAACAACAATTAATAATATAATTATTAAATAATATATAAAAAAATATCATCATTCCTACTCTAATACCACCAGGCCTTGATAGGAGATAGATATCATTACATACATAGATATTAGCGAGTACACTAACCAGTGGGCAGTCTTTGACTGTCTGCTGTCCTCTCTTAACCTAACCCCGTCAGTGCTGTTTTTATGTTTTGTCATAATATTTATTTCCACATCGAGTGACATTATCCGGCGGTCTCCCCGGGTAGTGTCTTAGTCATGTTGGTTACGAGGGAACACTTTTGTGTCTACCACCTCAAACCTGAAGTTACTTTTATTTCTCTTTTTTCACTTTTCCATGTCCATTGCATGTACAGTATTACCACCGTACGTGTCATTGAGATATAGTCAGACACATAGACTGAGCGATCACTGTCACATCTACCTTTCTATATCTCAAGTTTGTTTTATTTCTCTTTTTTCAGTTTTCCATCTCCATCTCATGTAAAGTATCATTACCATACATGTCATTGGGATATAGCTATGTAATATATGTTTCTATATATTCAGGTAACACTCTTGTGTCCACCACCACTAATCCAAAGTTAATTTTGTTTTTCTTTGTTCTATTTCACATATCCATCTCATGTAAAGGATTACCATCGTGCATGACATTGGGATATAGTAACATATGTAGATGGGCTGTACACTGCCATTGTCACCTCTCTATATTTGAAGTTAATTTTTTTTCATTTTGTTCAATTTTCCACATCCTTTTCATGTCAAGTATTATTACCATACATGTCATCGTGATATAACTGTGTGATATATGTTCCTATATATTGAGGTAACACTCTGGTGTCCACCACCGCTATCTAAAGTTATTTTTATTTCTTTTTGTTCTATTTTGCATGTCCATCTCATGTAAAGTATCACCACCTACATGACATTGGGACATAGTTATATTTATTTCAATATCTATCACGTATACCTACTGTGTAAATGCATAATATGCTTACATATGACTATAGGAAAATGATGTTTCTGAAAGGCCTGTACGAAGCATGTCACCACTCACGATATCCATGATGATCACCCTTTACCCGCTATGGTCCACATCGGCCACGGGTCCAATATAGTCCATTGACGTGGCAATTTTTGTATTGGTGCACAGTATCCCTACGTGCCTAATCCTAAGTCACAGACCCCCCAATTAGATTGTTATTATTATTATTTATTAGTGGAGGTTAACACCTTCCCTTCCCCTTACTCTAAACCTAACCATTCGGGCCTTATGCCTAATCCTAAATTCACATCCATCCATTTCATTCATGTAGTCTTCATTTTCCCCACAATTGGCTTCCATTATTCACGCAGGAGCTTCTGGACTCCTGGAGTCCCTGAATGCAACCATTCACCGGCTCAAACCACCTTTTCTTCAAATTTCCGAGGGCCCCTGAATGCAACCATTTCCGGTCCAATTTTTTACAATTAGTTTATATCCAGTTTAATATTATTTTTTAGGTCTGCGCCCCCCTCTGGGGTCTAGACATTTTTCTAATCCCTTTCCCCTTGGGAAATTTTATTTCTTTACTTTTAATTCGTCCGGGATATCGCCAACTTTAGAGGTCACGGGGTGAAAGGTATATCCGCCCAACCCCCGCTTTCATCTCCCTCTTTTACTTTGGTCTTCATGCTGGAAGCACACCAATTAGCGCTCGTACAGGTACTTTCTCAAGATTGCTAGGCTGATGAAGGTTTTTTTGTAACCGAAACGTCCCGCCGTTAATTGCAACTGTAAATAAACAAATCCTTTTGATTAACATCATTTTCCGATCTTTTTTCGAATTTTTTTCGCAATCTAAGAATATTTACTGACGAGGAAACTTAACCCTAATGGATGAACATTGCTACCCATATCATTGGACTAAGGTCCTGAGCGAAAGAGCTGGTAAGAACCGTGTTTAATCTCTTTATACCAACCAACTGAACTTTATTCACGGAGAGCCACGAGATCCGTTAGGACTACAAAAATGGCGGCCATGAGGTCCGCAAAAACTACAAAAATGGCGGCGGCCGCGAGGCTGAATGTGCACCATTTTACGCGCCAGTGGTCAGATGGGGCCTTGGAAGATCTTGTCCTTCACCGGACAATCCCGGAACCAGGTACGATTACCCAAATCTTGGGCACGAACCTGCGCTATGGCAAGCACCGAGGTCCTAACATCACTCCATACTGTGTAATGACGACCACTGCCATGAATACCTCCATCTGCCCGACAAGGTTTGCATCACCACCACAGAGGGACAACTTACCTGGAGATGACGTCATTCCTACCTACGGCTTCTCTACTGAAGTTCCAGATGAGAAGAAGAAGACCTCCACTTGTCCTGCCAGGTTTGCAATACCACCACAGAGGGACATTCTACTTGGAGACTACGTCATGCCTACCAGCTGTTTCTCCACTGAAGATATCTATCCCTCCTCCTTCTGCTTGGCTTAACCCCATCGGGGGAATCCAGGTTTTACATTGGGACTGTGAAATTCATATACCTGTCATACCTATATTAGAAATAGAACACCTCCATTGCCTTAAAGGGCGTAAATCACTGTCATAGAGGGGTAGCCTATTTAGATGACGTCATGCCTTTCAGCTGTTTTTCCATTTAAGGTTTTTATTCCCCTCCCCTTATTCCTGGAGGCTAGCTCATAATTTGACCCTAAACACTATTATTACTATATTATGATTACTATCGCTTAATATTGACTCTAACACTATTATCACTAGAATATTATCACCATCACATGTGAAATCTATATACCTGTCAGACCCATATTAGAATCAGAACACCTCCATTTGCCTTAAAGAGCCTTAATTACTGTTATAGAGGTATATCCTATTTAGAAGACGTTATGCCTCTCAGCTGTTTTTCCATTTAAGGGTTTTATTCCCCTCTTCTTATTCCTGGAGGTTAGCTCATAATTCGACTCTAAGCACTATTATTACTATATCATTATTACCATCGCTCAATATTTGACTTTAAGCACTATTATTACTAGAATATTACCACCATCACATTCAATCCCACTTTCTTGGGCCTATGAGCAAGACTGTCATATTTTGTTTACACCTTACAGGCTTGGCTTGTGACTGGGTGATTAGTGTACTTTAGTGGATATACAGAGTTCAGCACATCCATGTTCTTTCGTATTTTCAGCAGTGGGAGGGAATAGGCATGCTTCTGCAGTTATGTGTTCGTGTCGGGTTCTTACAAGGGAATGCTTTATTGAGAGGATATGTTAGGTTAAGTATGAAAATATATATATGTCCATTACACTATTATGAATCCTTATCGGGCAATACGTGTAGACAATATTGTTGACGTCTTACTACATTCCCCATGATGATCATCCATTATAGGACCTGTCATGACCTCTTCTGTTTGGCCACTTACCCCTAGTACTGTCTATCTATGCCTTGCTATATAGGATGTGTTTATACCTCTTTAACATCACCACATACCTCCCCAGTCCTAACCGTTTACCTACTTGCCTTAACTTAATCTCCATCTGCCATAGGTTACTTTTACATGTGGAGTTTTATCACGGATACTTTATGTATCTCCCAACTTACATTCTGTGGAGACATAAGTGCATCCTATTCTAGAATGTAATCCAGCTACAAAATAGACACCTATTTGACTATGCAATTCAGCTACAAAATTGACGCCTATTATCTTTTCTATAAGATCCAACTACTGCGCATTCCACTATATGTCTATTTACGATGGATGTGTCCAGTCTGATAGTTAGACTAAGATAGACCATTACACATAGTCGGTCAAAAACACCTTTCAATGACAAGAACAATTCTCCAATTTCTGTATTGTACAGGAGGATTTTGGAGTTATTATGGGAGTGCTGTGCCAGGTTTCATCCACCAGAGGGTGCTCTTGGTCTTCTTTTAGACAAGCCCACAGCTCCTACAGATTAGAAAAACTATTAGATACAATATATACTAACTAAAACTAGACTCCTTATAGTATATATATATTTATAAATAATATTGTGTCTACAATTCAAGTTGAAACAAACACAAAAATTAAAAACTGTACATCTAACAACAATTAATAATATAATTATTAAATAATATATAAAAAAATATCATCATTCCTACTCTAATACCACCAGGCCTTGATAGGAGATAGATATCATTACATACATAGATATTAGCGAGTACACTAACCAGTGGGCAGTCTTTGACTGTCTGCTGTCCTCTCTTAACCTAACCCCGTCAGTGCTGTTTTTATGTTTTGTCATAATATTTATTTCCACATCGAGTGACATTATCCGGCGGTCTCCCCGGGTAGTGTCTTAGTCATGTTGGTTACGAGGGAACACTTTTGTGTCTACCACCTCAAACCTGAAGTTACTTTTATTTCTCTTTTTTCACTTTTCCATGTCCATTGCATGTACAGTATTACCACCGTACGTGTCATTGAGATATAGTCAGACACATAGACTGAGCGATCACTGTCACATCTACCTTTCTATATCTCAAGTTTGTTTTATTTCTCTTTTTTCAGTTTTCCATCTCCATCTCATGTAAAGTATCATTACCATACATGTCATTGGGATATAGCTATGTAATATATGTTTCTATATATTCAGGTAACACTCTTGTGTCCACCACCACTAATCCAAAGTTAATTTTGTTTTTCTTTGTTCTATTTCACATATCCATCTCATGTAAAGGATTACCATCGTGCATGACATTGGGATATAGTAACATATGTAGATGGGCTGTACACTGCCATTGTCACCTCTCTATATTTGAAGTTAATTTTTTTTCATTTTGTTCAATTTTCCACATCCTTTTCATGTCAAGTATTATTACCATACATGTCATCGTGATATAACTGTGTGATATATGTTCCTATATATTGAGGTAACACTCTGGTGTCCACCACCGCTATCTAAAGTTATTTTTATTTCTTTTTGTTCTATTTTGCATGTCCATCTCATGTAAAGTATCACCACCTACATGACATTGGGACATAGTTATATTTATTTCAATATCTATCACGTATACCTACTGTGTAAATGCATAATATGCTTACATATGACTATAGGAAAATGATGTTTCTGAAAGGCCTGTACGAAGCATGTCACCACTCACGATATCCATGATGATCACCCTTTACCCGCTATGGTCCACATCGGCCACGGGTCCAATATAGTCCATTGACGTGGCAATTTTTGTATTGGTGCACAGTATCCCTACGTGCCTAATCCTAAGTCACAGACCCCCCAATTAGATTGTTATTATTATTATTTATTAGTGGAGGTTAACACCTTCCCTTCCCCTTACTCTAAACCTAACCATTCGGGCCTTATGCCTAATCCTAAATTCACATCCATCCATTTCATTCATGTAGTCTTCATTTTCCCCACAATTGGCTTCCATTATTCACGCAGGAGCTTCTGGACTCCTGGAGTCCCTGAATGCAACCATTCACCGGCTCAAACCACCTTTTCTTCAAATTTCCGAGGGCCCCTGAATGCAACCATTTCCGGTCCAATTTTTTACAATTAGTTTATATCCAGTTTAATATTATTTTTTAGGTCTGCGCCCCCCTCTGGGGTCTAGACATTTTTCTAATCCCTTTCCCCTTGGGAAATTTTATTTCTTTACTTTTAATTCGTCCGGGATATCGCCAACTTTAGAGGTCACGGGGTGAAAGGTATATCCGCCCAACCCCCGCTTTCATCTCCCTCTTTTACTTTGGTCTTCATGCTGGAAGCACACCAATTAGCGCTCGTACAGGTACTTTCTCAAGATTGCTAGGCTGATGAAGGTTTTTTTGTAACCGAAACGTCCCGCCGTTAATTGCAACTGTAAATAAACAAATCCTTTTGATTAACATCATTTTCCGATCTTTTTTCGAATTTTTTTCGCAATCTAAGAATATTTACTGACGAGGAAACTTAACCCTAATGGATGAACATTGCTACCCATATCATTGGACTAAGGTCCTGAGCGAAAGAGCTGGTAAGAACCGTGTTTAATCTCTTTATACCAACCAACTGAACTTTATTCACGGAGAGCCACGAGATCCGTTAGGACTACAAAAATGGCGGCCATGAGGTCCGCAAAAACTACAAAAATGGCGGCGGCCGCGAGGCTGAATGTGCACCATTTTACGCGCCAGTGGTCAGATGGGGCCTTGGAAGATCTTGTCCTTCACCGGACAATCCCGGAACCAGGTACGATTACCCAAATCTTGGGCACGAACCTGCGCTATGGCAAGCACCGAGGTCCTAACATCACTCCATACTGTGTAATGACGACCACTGCCATGAATACCTCCATCTGCCCGACAAGGTTTGCATCACCACCACAGAGGGACAACTTACCTGGAGATGACGTCATTCCTACCTACGGCTTCTCTACTGAAGTTCCAGATGAGAAGAAGAAGACCTCCACTTGTCCTGCCAGGTTTGCAATACCACCACAGAGGGACATTCTACTTGGAGACTACGTCATGCCTACCAGCTGTTTCTCCACTGAAGATATCTATCCCTCCTCCTTCTGCTTGGCTTAACCCCATCGGGGGAATCCAGGTTTTACATTGGGACTGTGAAATTCATATACCTGTCATACCTATATTAGAAATAGAACACCTCCATTGCCTTAAAGGGCGTAAATCACTGTCATAGAGGGGTAGCCTATTTAGATGACGTCATGCCTTTCAGCTGTTTTTCCATTTAAGGTTTTTATTCCCCTCCCCTTATTCCTGGAGGCTAGCTCATAATTTGACCCTAAACACTATTATTACTATATTATGATTACTATCGCTTAATATTGACTCTAACACTATTATCACTAGAATATTATCACCATCACATGTGAAATCTATATACCTGTCAGACCCATATTAGAATCAGAACACCTCCATTTGCCTTAAAGAGCCTTAATTACTGTTATAGAGGTATATCCTATTTAGAAGACGTTATGCCTCTCAGCTGTTTTTCCATTTAAGGGTTTTATTCCCCTCTTCTTATTCCTGGAGGTTAGCTCATAATTCGACTCTAAGCACTATTATTACTATATCATTATTACCATCGCTCAATATTTGACTTTAAGCACTATTATTACTAGAATATTACCACCATCACATTCAATCCCACTTTCTTGGGCCTATGAGCAAGACTGTCATATTTTGTTTACACCTTACAGGCTTGGCTTGTGACTGGGTGATTAGTGTACTTTAGTGGATATACAGAGTTCAGCACATCCATGTTCTTTCGTATTTTCAGCAGTGGGAGGGAATAGGCATGCTTCTGCAGTTATGTGTTCGTGTCGGGTTCTTACAAGGGAATGCTTTATTGAGAGGATATGTTAGGTTAAGTATGAAAATATATATATGTCCATTACACTATTATGAATCCTTATCGGGCAATACGTGTAGACAATATTGTTGACGTCTTACTACATTCCCCATGATGATCATCCATTATAGGACCTGTCATGACCTCTTCTGTTTGGCCACTTACCCCTAGTACTGTCTATCTATGCCTTGCTATATAGGATGTGTTTATACCTCTTTAACATCACCACATACCTCCCCAGTCCTAACCGTTTACCTACTTGCCTTAACTTAATCTCCATCTGCCATAGGTTACTTTTACATGTGGAGTTTTATCACGGATACTTTATGTATCTCCCAACTTACATTCTGTGGAGACATAAGTGCATCCTATTCTAGAATGTAATCCAGCTACAAAATAGACACCTATTTGACTATGCAATTCAGCTACAAAATTGACGCCTATTATCTTTTCTATAAGATCCAACTACTGCGCATTCCACTATATGTCTATTTACGATGGATGTGTCCAGTCTGATAGTTAGACTAAGATAGACCATTACACATAGTCGGTCAAAAACACCTTTCAATGACAAGAACAATTCTCCAATTTCTGTATTGTACAGGAGGATTTTGGAGTTATTATGGGAGTGCTGTGCCAGGTTTCATCCACCAGAGGGTGCTCTTGGTCTTCTTTTAGACAAGCCCACAGCTCCTACAGATTAGAAAAACTATTAGATACAATATATACTAACTAAAACTAGACTCCTTATAGTATATATATATTTATAAATAATATTGTGTCTACAATTCAAGTTGAAACAAACACAAAAATTAAAAACTGTACATCTAACAACAATTAATAATATAATTATTAAATAATATATAAAAAAATATCATCATTCCTACTCTAATACCACCAGGCCTTGATAGGAGATAGATATCATTACATACATAGATATTAGCGAGTACACTAACCAGTGGGCAGTCTTTGACTGTCTGCTGTCCTCTCTTAACCTAACCCCGTCAGTGCTGTTTTTATGTTTTGTCATAATATTTATTTCCACATCGAGTGACATTATCCGGCGGTCTCCCCGGGTAGTGTCTTAGTCATGTTGGTTACGAGGGAACACTTTTGTGTCTACCACCTCAAACCTGAAGTTACTTTTATTTCTCTTTTTTCACTTTTCCATGTCCATTGCATGTACAGTATTACCACCGTACGTGTCATTGAGATATAGTCAGACACATAGACTGAGCGATCACTGTCACATCTACCTTTCTATATCTCAAGTTTGTTTTATTTCTCTTTTTTCAGTTTTCCATCTCCATCTCATGTAAAGTATCATTACCATACATGTCATTGGGATATAGCTATGTAATATATGTTTCTATATATTCAGGTAACACTCTTGTGTCCACCACCACTAATCCAAAGTTAATTTTGTTTTTCTTTGTTCTATTTCACATATCCATCTCATGTAAAGGATTACCATCGTGCATGACATTGGGATATAGTAACATATGTAGATGGGCTGTACACTGCCATTGTCACCTCTCTATATTTGAAGTTAATTTTTTTTCATTTTGTTCAATTTTCCACATCCTTTTCATGTCAAGTATTATTACCATACATGTCATCGTGATATAACTGTGTGATATATGTTCCTATATATTGAGGTAACACTCTGGTGTCCACCACCGCTATCTAAAGTTATTTTTATTTCTTTTTGTTCTATTTTGCATGTCCATCTCATGTAAAGTATCACCACCTACATGACATTGGGACATAGTTATATTTATTTCAATATCTATCACGTATACCTACTGTGTAAATGCATAATATGCTTACATATGACTATAGGAAAATGATGTTTCTGAAAGGCCTGTACGAAGCATGTCACCACTCACGATATCCATGATGATCACCCTTTACCCGCTATGGTCCACATCGGCCACGGGTCCAATATAGTCCATTGACGTGGCAATTTTTGTATTGGTGCACAGTATCCCTACGTGCCTAATCCTAAGTCACAGACCCCCCAATTAGATTGTTATTATTATTATTTATTAGTGGAGGTTAACACCTTCCCTTCCCCTTACTCTAAACCTAACCATTCGGGCCTTATGCCTAATCCTAAATTCACATCCATCCATTTCATTCATGTAGTCTTCATTTTCCCCACAATTGGCTTCCATTATTCACGCAGGAGCTTCTGGACTCCTGGAGTCCCTGAATGCAACCATTCACCGGCTCAAACCACCTTTTCTTCAAATTTCCGAGGGCCCCTGAATGCAACCATTTCCGGTCCAATTTTTTACAATTAGTTTATATCCAGTTTAATATTATTTTTTAGGTCTGCGCCCCCCTCTGGGGTCTAGACATTTTTCTAATCCCTTTCCCCTTGGGAAATTTTATTTCTTTACTTTTAATTCGTCCGGGATATCGCCAACTTTAGAGGTCACGGGGTGAAAGGTATATCCGCCCAACCCCCGCTTTCATCTCCCTCTTTTACTTTGGTCTTCATGCTGGAAGCACACCAATTAGCGCTCGTACAGGTACTTTCTCAAGATTGCTAGGCTGATGAAGGTTTTTTTGTAACCGAAACGTCCCGCCGTTAATTGCAACTGTAAATAAACAAATCCTTTTGATTAACATCATTTTCCGATCTTTTTTCGAATTTTTTTCGCAATCTAAGAATATTTACTGACGAGGAAACTTAACCCTAATGGATGAACATTGCTACCCATATCATTGGACTAAGGTCCTGAGCGAAAGAGCTGGTAAGAACCGTGTTTAATCTCTTTATACCAACCAACTGAACTTTATTCACGGAGAGCCACGAGATCCGTTAGGACTACAAAAATGGCGGCCATGAGGTCCGCAAAAACTACAAAAATGGCGGCGGCCGCGAGGCTGAATGTGCACCATTTTACGCGCCAGTGGTCAGATGGGGCCTTGGAAGATCTTGTCCTTCACCGGACAATCCCGGAACCAGGTACGATTACCCAAATCTTGGGCACGAACCTGCGCTATGGCAAGCACCGAGGTCCTAACATCACTCCATACTGTGTAATGACGACCACTGCCATGAATACCTCCATCTGCCCGACAAGGTTTGCATCACCACCACAGAGGGACAACTTACCTGGAGATGACGTCATTCCTACCTACGGCTTCTCTACTGAAGTTCCAGATGAGAAGAAGAAGACCTCCACTTGTCCTGCCAGGTTTGCAATACCACCACAGAGGGACATTCTACTTGGAGACTACGTCATGCCTACCAGCTGTTTCTCCACTGAAGATATCTATCCCTCCTCCTTCTGCTTGGCTTAACCCCATCGGGGGAATCCAGGTTTTACATTGGGACTGTGAAATTCATATACCTGTCATACCTATATTAGAAATAGAACACCTCCATTGCCTTAAAGGGCGTAAATCACTGTCATAGAGGGGTAGCCTATTTAGATGACGTCATGCCTTTCAGCTGTTTTTCCATTTAAGGTTTTTATTCCCCTCCCCTTATTCCTGGAGGCTAGCTCATAATTTGACCCTAAACACTATTATTACTATATTATGATTACTATCGCTTAATATTGACTCTAACACTATTATCACTAGAATATTATCACCATCACATGTGAAATCTATATACCTGTCAGACCCATATTAGAATCAGAACACCTCCATTTGCCTTAAAGAGCCTTAATTACTGTTATAGAGGTATATCCTATTTAGAAGACGTTATGCCTCTCAGCTGTTTTTCCATTTAAGGGTTTTATTCCCCTCTTCTTATTCCTGGAGGTTAGCTCATAATTCGACTCTAAGCACTATTATTACTATATCATTATTACCATCGCTCAATATTTGACTTTAAGCACTA
>NW_027648086.1:30000-32500 GCF_949987685.1 Ammodytes marinus
CGTTGGGGAGTTACAGAGCTTCAAACTTTTCAAATCGCGATTGCAGTACCCACAATCTTCACCAGGGGGACGAAACTTTTTCGGCCAATGCGCCTGGTCCCAAGGTATCCGAGGATGGTCTCGGTATGAGGTTGCCCCTCTGCGTTCAAAATTTACATCCAAAAAACCACTTTTGAAAAGTGGGCAGATTGCTCTTAACCTAACCCTAACCCTAACCCTAACCCTAACCCTAACCCTAACCCTAACCCTAACCCTAACCCTAACCCTTTTTACATAGGGTTTTTAGAAAACTTCACCACAGACCATTACCAGACCACTCAAAATGGCCTGAAACGTGCTCCTAGACACTTCCTGGGGGAACTTTATTTATTTGGACTCAACACTTAGAGATATTTTCAATGACGCCCATTCATTCCCATTGGGCCGATGTTTTCGCTTATAACTCCAGAACCGTAGGTCCTAGAGACTTGAAACCAAGTTCCGTCAGACATAATTCGGCAACGCTGAACACACTGGAGTTGTCCCCGAGTCTCTACGACTTACCGTTCCGGAGATATGGCCATTTTAAAGTTTCAAACTAAGATTTTGAAAATTTCCCAAAGTTCCACGGGGTCAAACGACACACCATTGGAAAGGTCTGGGGCCAAGAAATCCAAGGAACTTGGTTGCATGATGATAGGGCATTCCTATCCGGAGTTATTGGCAAAAACATTCTTGAGGGGCCCCTCAAGAATGGGGTTTTTAAAAAACTTCACCACAGACCATTACCAGACCACTCAAAATGGCCTGAAACGTGCTCCTAGACACTTCCTGGGGGAACTTTTTTTTTTTGGACTCAACACTTAGAGATATTTTCAATGACGCCCATTCATTCCCATTGGGCCGACGTTTTCGCTTATAACTCCAGAACCGTAGGTCCTAGAGACTTGAAAGTGGGTGGCGTCAGACCTAATTTGGGGTCGCTGAACACGCCAGAGTTGAAATCAAGTCTCTACGACTTACCGTTCCGGAGATATGGCCATTTTAAAGTTTCAAACTAAGATTTCGAATATTTCCCAAGGTTCCACGGGGTCAAACGACACACCATTGGAAAGGCCTGGGGCCAAGAAATCCAAGAAACTTGGTTTCATGATGATAAGGCATTCCTATCCGGAGTTATTGGCAAAAACATTCTTGAGGGGCCCCTCGAAGGACGTATTTATCCCTATAACCTAACCCTAACCCTAACCCTAACCCTAACCCTAACCCTAACCCTAACCCTAACCCTAACCCTAACCCTAACCCTAACCCTAACCCTAACCCTAACCCTAACCCTAACCCTAACCCTAACCCTAACCCTAACCCTAACCCTAACCCTAACCCTAACCCTAACCCTAACCCTAACCCTAACCCTAACCCTAACCCTAACCCTAACCCTAACCCTTACACTAACCAGTGGGCAGTCTTTGACTGTCTGCTGTCCTCTCTTAACCTAACCCTAACCCTAACCCTAACCCTAACCCTAACCCTAACCCTAACCCTAACCCTAACCCTAACCCTAACCCTAACCCTCTAACCCTAACCCTAACCCTAACCCTAACCCTAACCCTAACCCTAACCCTCTAACCCTAACCCTAACCCTAACCCTAACCCTTAAAAAAAGTTTCTCGGAAATGGCTAAAAATTGGTGAGCATGTAGTCCTGGCCAAGGGCTACAACAGGCACTGCTTGGAATTGTGTTGCCCCTCTGCGTTGGGGAGTTACAGAGCTTCAAACTTTTCAAATCGCGATTGCAGTACCCACAATCTTCACCAGGGGGACGAAACTTTTTCGGCCAATGCGCCTGGTCCCAAGGTATCCGAGGATGGTCTCGGTATGAGGTTGCCCCTCTGCGTTCAAAATTTACATCCAAAAAACCACTTTTGAAAAGTGGGCAGATTGCTCTTAACCTAACCCTAACCCTAACCCTAACCCTAACCCTAACCCTAACCCTAACCCTAACCCTAACCCTAACCCTTTTTACATAGGGTTTTTAGAAAACTTCACCACAGACCATTACCAGACCACTCAAAATGGCCTGAAACGTGCTCCTAGACACTTCCTGGGGGAACTTTATTTATTTGGACTCAACACTTAGAGATATTTTCAATGACGCCCATTCATTCCCATTGGGCCGATGTTTTCGCTTATAACTCCAGAACCGTAGGTCCTAGAGACTTGAAACCAAGTTCCGTCAGACATAATTCGGCAACGCTGAACACACTGGAGTTGTCCCCGAGTCTCTACGACTTACCGTTCCGGAGATATGGCCATTTTAAAGTTTCAAACTAAGATTTTGAAAATTTCCCAAAGTTCCACGGGGTCAAACGACACACCATTGGAAAGGTCTGGGGCCAAGAAATCCAAGGAACTTGGTTGCATGATGATAGGGCATTCCTATCCGGAGTTATTGGCAAAAACATTCTTGAGGGGCCCCTCAAGAATGGGGTTTTTAAAAAACTTCACCACAGACCATTACCAG
>NW_027648086.1:37500-41365 GCF_949987685.1 Ammodytes marinus
TTGGACTCAACACTTAGAGATATTTTCAATGACGCCCATTCATTCCCATTGGGCCGATGTTTTCGCTTATAACTCCAGAACCGTAGGTCCTAGAGACTTGAAACCAAGTTCCGTCAGACATAATTCGGCAACGCTGAACACACTGGAGTTGTCCCCGAGTCTCTACGACTTACCGTTCCGGAGATATGGCCATTTTAAAGTTTCAAACTAAGATTTTGAAAATTTCCCAAAGTTCCACGGGGTCAAACGACACACCATTGGAAAGGTCTGGGGCCAAGAAATCCAAGGAACTTGGTTGCATGATGATAGGGCATTCCTATCCGGAGTTATTGGCAAAAACATTCTTGAGGGGCCCCTCAAGAATGGGGTTTTTAAAAAACTTCACCACAGACCATTACCAGACCACTCAAAATGGCCTGAAACGTGCTCCTAGACACTTCCTGGGGGAACTTTTTTTTTTTGGACTCAACACTTAGAGATATTTTCAATGACGCCCATTCATTCCCATTGGGCCGACGTTTTCGCTTATAACTCCAGAACCGTAGGTCCTAGAGACTTGAAAGTGGGTGGCGTCAGACCTAATTTGGGGTCGCTGAACACGCCAGAGTTGAAATCAAGTCTCTACGACTTACCGTTCCGGAGATATGGCCATTTTAAAGTTTCAAACTAAGATTTCGAATATTTCCCAAGGTTCCACGGGGTCAAACGACACACCATTGGAAAGGCCTGGGGCCAAGAAATCCAAGAAACTTGGTTTCATGATGATAAGGCATTCCTATCCGGAGTTATTGGCAAAAACATTCTTGAGGGGCCCCTCGAAGGACGTATTTATCCCTATAACCTAACCCTAACCCTAACCCTAACCCTAACCCTAACCCTAACCCTAACCCTAACCCTAACCCTAACCCTAACCCTAACCCTAACCCTAACCCTAACCCTAACCCTAACCCTAACCCTAACCCTAACCCTAACCCTAACCCTAACCCTAACCCTAACCCTAACCCTAACCCTAACCCTAACCCTAACCCTAACCCTAACCCTAACCCTAACCCTTACACTAACCAGTGGGCAGTCTTTGACTGTCTGCTGTCCTCTCTTAACCTAACCCTAACCCTAACCCTAACCCTAACCCTAACCCTAACCCTAACCCTAACCCTAACCCTAACCCTAACCCTAACCCTAACCCTCTAACCCTAACCCTAACCCTAACCCTAACCCTAACCCTAACCCTAACCCTCTAACCCTAACCCTAACCCTAACCCTAACCCTAACCCTAACCCTTAAAAAAAGTTTCTCGGAAATGGCTAAAAATTGGTGAGCATGTAGTCCTGGCCAAGGGCTACAACAGGCACTGCTTGGAATTGTGTTGCCCCTCTGCGTTGGGGAGTTACAGAGCTTCAAACTTTTCAAATCGCGATTGCAGTACCCACAATCTTCACCAGGGGGACGAAACTTTTTCGGCCAATGCGCCTGGTCCCAAGGTATCCGAGGATGGTCTCGGTATGAGGTTGCCCCTCTGCGTTCAAAATTTACATCCAAAAAACCACTTTTGAAAAGTGGGCAGATTGCTCTTAACCTAACCCTAACCCTAACCCTAACCCTAACCCTAACCCTAACCCTAACCCTAACCCTAACCCTAACCCTTTTTACATAGGGTTTTTAGAAAACTTCACCACAGACCATTACCAGACCACTCAAAATGGCCTGAAACGTGCTCCTAGACACTTCCTGGGGGAACTTTATTTATTTGGACTCAACACTTAGAGATATTTTCAATGACGCCCATTCATTCCCATTGGGCCGATGTTTTCGCTTATAACTCCAGAACCGTAGGTCCTAGAGACTTGAAACCAAGTTCCGTCAGACATAATTCGGCAACGCTGAACACACTGGAGTTGTCCCCGAGTCTCTACGACTTACCGTTCCGGAGATATGGCCATTTTAAAGTTTCAAACTAAGATTTTGAAAATTTCCCAAAGTTCCACGGGGTCAAACGACACACCATTGGAAAGGTCTGGGGCCAAGAAATCCAAGGAACTTGGTTGCATGATGATAGGGCATTCCTATCCGGAGTTATTGGCAAAAACATTCTTGAGGGGCCCCTCAAGAATGGGGTTTTTAAAAAACTTCACCACAGACCATTACCAGACCACTCAAAATGGCCTGAAACGTGCTCCTAGACACTTCCTGGGGGAACTTTTTTTTTTTGGACTCAACACTTAGAGATATTTTCAATGACGCCCATTCATTCCCATTGGGCCGACGTTTTCGCTTATAACTCCAGAACCGTAGGTCCTAGAGACTTGAAAGTGGGTGGCGTCAGACCTAATTTGGGGTCGCTGAACACGCCAGAGTTGAAATCAAGTCTCTACGACTTACCGTTCCGGAGATATGGCCATTTTAAAGTTTCAAACTAAGATTTCGAATATTTCCCAAGGTTCCACGGGGTCAAACGACACACCATTGGAAAGGCCTGGGGCCAAGAAATCCAAGAAACTTGGTTTCATGATGATAAGGCATTCCTATCCGGAGTTATTGGCAAAAACATTCTTGAGGGGCCCCTCGAAGGACGTATTTATCCCTATAACCTAACCCTAACCCTAACCCTAACCCTAACCCTAACCCTAACCCTAACCCTAACCCTAACCCTAACCCTAACCCTAACTTTTTAAATCGCGATTGCAGTACCCACAATCGCCACCAGGGGGACGAAACTTTTTCGGCCAATGCGCCTGGTCCCAAGGTATCCGAGGATGGTCTCGGTATGAGGTTGCCCCTCTGCGTTCAAAATTTACGTCCAAAAAACCACTTTTGAAAAGTGGGCAGATTGCTCTTAACCTAACCCTAACCCTAACCCTAACCCTAACCCTAACCCTAACCCTCTAACCCTAACCCTAACCCTAACCCTAACCCTAACCCTAACCCTAACCCTCTAACCCTAACCCTAACCCTAACCCTAACCCTAACCCTAACCCTTAAAAAAAGTTTCTCGGAAATGGCTAAAAATTGGTGAGCATGTAGTCCTGGCCAAGGGCTACAACAGGCACTGCTTGGAATTGTGTTGCCCCTCTGCGTTGGGGAGTTACAGAGCTTCAAACTTTTCAAATCGCGATTGCAGTACCCACAATCTTCACCAGGGGGACGAAACTTTTTCGGCCAATGCGCCTGGTCCCAAGGTATCCGAGGATGGTCTCGGTATGAGGTTGCCCCTCTGCGTTCAAAATTTACATCCAAAAAACCACTTTTGAAAAGTGGGCAGATTGCTCTTAACCTAACCCTAACCCTAACCCTAACCCTAACCCTAACCCTAACCCTAACCCTAACCCTAACCCTAACCCTTTTTACATAGGGTTTTTAGAAAACTTCACCACAGACCATTACCAGACCACTCAAAATGGCCTGAAACGTGCTCCTAGACACTTCCTGGGGGAACTTTATTTATTTGGACTCAACACTTAGAGATATTTTCAATGACGCCCATTCATTCCCATTGGGCCGATGTTTTCGCTTATAACTCCAGAACCGTAGGTCCTAGAGACTTGAAACCAAGTTCCGTCAGACATAATTCGGCAACGCTGAACACACTGGAGTTGTCCCCGAGTCTCTACGACTTACCGTTCCGGAGATATGGCCATTTTAAAGTTTCAAACTAAGATTTTGAAAATTTCCCAAAGTTCCACGGGGTCAAACGACACACCATTGGAAAGGTCTGGGGCCAAGAAATCCAAGGAACTTGGTTGCATGATGATAGGGCATTCCTATCCGGAGTTATTGGCAAAAACATTCTTGAGGGGCCCCTCAAGAATGGGGTTTTTAAAAAACTTCACCACAGACCATTACCAGACCACTCAAAATGGCCTGAAAC
>NW_027648085.1:0-7500 GCF_949987685.1 Ammodytes marinus
TCACTCACCCGTCTGAGAGCAGTGCAGTGCGGTGGTGGATTTGAAGACGAGAGAGGAGACCTTGGATAATATCTGGAGCATACGGGCTATACCCTATACCCCAGGCTTTTCCCTTAAGGGCTGAGCGGGGTTGGGAATTGAACCAACAACCGAATTACATTACATTATATTTAGCTGACGTTTTTTTTTTTTATCCAACGCGACTTCTATTAAGTGCATTCAACCAGCATTCACCGGAGAATCAGGAAACGGTTTCTTGAAAGAGGATTTTACCGTTTCTCCATCGGGATCAAGGAGAGCGGGAAATAAAGAAGTGGATTTGGAATTATTATTATTATTATTATTATTATTTTTATGGATGCGCACGTGGAGCTAGATCGAGTCCACGCGCAGGAATGTATTATTAACGGAAAGTGATTTATTTGACATGTGACGTTACAACAAACAGCTGGAGACAGAAGACAGCTGTCTGACCTGTGGCACTGACAGACAGACAGACAGAAAAACACCTGCACGAGCTATACCGCGAGGAGAAAAAAGTGAGTAAACCTGGACATCGATAGTTAGCCTGCTGCTATCGGTGTATGAATGTGTGTGAATGGTAACGTGGGAAAGGAAAACAGGTCTCCCTTGCAAAAGAGTCTTCGGTCTCAATGGGATTTACCTGTATAAATAAAAAAGGTTACAATACAGTATGATTTGTACTATTAGGCTGCGATATTGATATTGACTCGTCGACGTCATTACAAATTAGGGACACCCCCTCAACTAAACCTTCGAGTATAATTAAAGGTTAAGTGACATATAACAGCTTTAAAAAATTTAAATAAAAATCAATCAGTGGTCATTAAAAGAGCGTGTATCCCTCTCTGCGTTGGGGAGTAATATGCGCTCTCTAGTAAAAAGCCTTCAACACCTGTAAGAATGAATCAGTTATTCAATCGATCGGTGAGCTTTCATATATTAAGCTTTATTGCAGACATATAGGTCCATATAACACATCATACAGTACAAACAGGAGATACAAAAAATACACGGAAAATTAATACCGGTAAATTACTTATTGGCGTATAGCCTCATAGATAATAGAGGTATAATCAATGAGGAGGCTCGCGATCAGCTTGATGGATCTCGGTAGAAGGGTTGATGTGTGTTTCAGTTGGATTTGATCAAATTCAGAGGATTCCGCTGGAATGCAACTTGAGCTCGTGCTGAGTTGCATTTTGAGTGCGTGTGTGTGCGTGTGCGTGTGCGTTTGTGTGTGTGTGCGTTTGTGTGTGTGTGTTAACGAGGTTTGTAAAAGACACTAGACCTGCGTAGCTGTGTGCGCACTTATGAGAGTCGATTCATGCTGTGTGTGTGTGTGTGTGTGTGTGTGTGTGTGTAAGTGTGCGCGCGCGTGTTTGAGGTTGTAGTGTGCGTAATGTTCTGTTGCGCGTGTCTGGTGGTTGATGCCTCCCCGTCGGTGTGAGGGCGCATTTGTTTTTGCACAAGGGTGTGTGTGTGTGTGTGTGTGTGTGTGCGTGTGTGTGTGTGTGTGTGTGTGTGTGTGTGTGCGTGCGTGCGTGTCTCTGTGTGTGTGTGTGTGTGTGTGCGTGCGTGTCTCTGTGTGTGTGTGTGTGTGTGTGTGTGTGTGTGTGTGTGTGTGTTTGTGTGTGTGTGTGTGTGTGTGCGTGCGTGTCTCTGTGTGTGTGTGTGTGTGAGAGAGAGAGAGAAAGAGAGAGAGAGTGTGTGTGTGTGTGTGAGCGCCTGTAGGAATCATATTTCAGATATATGAGAGAAATGTGTATAAATGAAGAAACAAAGTAAGAACATGAGATGAAAGGAGGAGAGAGCTGGAGCGACACCAGGTGCGTTTTCCCCTCCACCTGTTTGAATGAACATTTTCAGTTTTCACAAAATAAATTAAAAAAATTGAAAAAACGTTAAAAATGTGATTAAAAGGCTGAATGGTGAGTGTGTGTGACTGTGTGTGTGTGTGTGCGTGTGTGTGTCTGTGTGTCTGTGTGTGTGTGTGTGTGCGTGTGTGTGTGTGTAGGTGGAGAACTTGGTGTATCAATAATGAAAAAAAAGAATGTGACAAAGTGTGATGGAAAAAGATTATACAAATAATTCCTGACACACATGACATCTACGTAAACATCCTCCACCAGAGACATTGGTTGCGTTCCGAATCGCATACTCTTTCTTTTTTCTATTCTACATACTACATCCAACGATAAAAAGAATCTAGTTAGGATGCAGTAGGCATACTATTGGGCCATACTTTTCTCTCTTATTTCATCATAACATTGCGCCTTGATCTTGCCTCTTGCTTTTATATCCGTCGCATCCCCGTTTGTTTTCATATGGAGGCTTCGTCGATGTTACGTCACTTCATGTGCGCACTGGATTGTGGGTCAGAATTGCCCAAATAGGATGCACTTTTCAACACTAACAATCTTGGCCGCATGAAGTAGGACATCCGGGTACTTCTAACCATCCTAAATCTGGCCACAAGAATCGGGACATCCTAAATCTTTTTTCTACATACTATATAGTAGAAAGTATGCGATTCGGAACGCAACCACTGTAATGGCTGGACAGGGAGGACAGAGGCGCAGAGACAGTCCCAGTTTAAGAGGGTTTATTTAGAAGGAATCTGGGGCTTTGGGCCGGGCTCTGGAGTGGCTGACAGGCATGGGGGTCCAGGAGGAAATGCCAAGGGGAGAATCCGGGGAGACGAGCAGAGGAAGGCAAGAGCCTGGGGGGTCCAGGGAGGGAGAGCTAGCTGGCTGACGAGGGCTGGAGCTGGTGGCTGGAGTCAGGCTGGGAGACTGTCGCAAAAAAGAACAGTATTAGCAACAAGCTAAATGCAGGCTGAACTACAAAAGGTCTAGGTGGCTGGAGAGTGACTGGGTAACAGAGTTTACAATCTGGCCGTGTCTGGAAGGAAGGGCCGGGTATATGAAGAGCAGTTGATTGTTGATTGATGACAGCTGTGAATGCTGGTGATTGACTCCAGCACACCTGACTCCAACCCTGCAATTAGACCAGAACACAGACAAGGGTAAAGGGGAACAAACAACACAAGGGCTTGAGGCTCAAGCAGGATCATGACAGACATTGGGTTTGTGTGGCGTAAAGAGGAGGCTGCTGAATCCTTCCTAATACCAATCAACACCGATTTAAACACACAATCCCTTTGTCAAAATCAGTGAATATCTCCTCAAGATCTGCCAGCTGTCAATTACCGTGTGTGTGCTGAAAAAAATCCAGTGTTAATACACAGCCTAGGCTCTGTAAACTGGTATGTGAACAAAGGGGGCCCACAGTAGCTAGTAACATGCCCCTGTGCAAAGCCTAGGCTGTGTATTAACTATGGATGTTGGTAGAGGATCGTGAGGAGATATTCACATAATCGCTGACTGCACCTTTAAGACTTCAAGACTGTGGTCGCATACTTTCTACTATTTAGTATGGTAGAAAAAAGATTTAGGATGTCCCAATTCTTGTGGCCAGATTCAGGATGGTTAGAAGTACCCGGATGTCCTACTTCATGCGGCCAAGATTGTTAGTGTTGAAAACTGCATCCTATTTGGGCGATTCTGACCCACAATCCAGTGCTTACGTGAAGTGACGTCACATCGACGGAGCCTCCATATGAAAACAAACGGGGATTCGACGGATATAAAAGCAAGAGGCAAGATCAAGGCGCAGTGTTATGATGAAATAAGAGAGTAAAAGTATGTCCCAATAGTATGCCAACTGCATCCTAACCAGATTATTTTTATCGTCGGATGTAGTATGTAGAATAGAAAAATGAAAGAGTATGCGATTCGGAACGCAACTTGTATACGCTCTGTGCCCTAAGAATTTAAAACAAATCACCAGGCAGTGCTGGTTAAGGTAAGGGGATAGGACCTTCCAGGCAGCGCTGCCTTGAAGGCTCCATTGGGGGCACAAAACACCATTGAGAATCCACTACCTCAACAGACTGATCTTAAAGGAATACTTCACCCATACGGAACCAGCGTTCTATCATTATAAAATAACTATTATAATATAATGAATGAGGTTTTCCTTCCCTCAGTCTTCCCTCAGTCTTCCCTTGGCCCGGCTGTCCTGTTAATCCTAACCCTTACTGTGATGTCACAAGAAGGAAACTGTAGGGTTAGACAGTGAGACCATAAAACACTCTTTCTGCCTTTTCTCAGGCTAGGATGAACCGATTTCTAAAATGTTTGCACATTTATACTACATAGGATCTCAGAGTTCAATACACCTTCATATTCCCACCGGTGAAGTAGGTCTTTAAGGTAACGATCACCTGTTTGGTTTTGAGGTCAATTCACTCCTGTAGGATTCCATCTATCATTACCGACCTCTGTGGTGTCATATAGATTTAATAAAACGTTTACTGTGTGTGTGTGTGTACGTGTGTGTGTGTGTGTGTGTGTGTCTGTGTGTGTGTGTGTGTGTGTGTGTGTGTGTGTGTGTGTGTGTGTGTGTGTGTGTGTGTGTGTTTGTGTGCGTGCGTGCGTGCGTGTGTGTCTGTGTGCGTGTGTGTGTGTCTGTGTGTGTGCGTGCGTGCATGCGTTTGTGCGTGCGTGCGTGCGTGTCTGTGTGTATGTGTGTGCGTGTGAGCCCTGTGTTACTTTGTGTGCTCAGAACCTCTGACAAACGTATCGATTATGTATTGATTGTGCTCCGCGCTTGTGGAACCAACTGCCACCTGACACACGTGATTCCCTCTCCATTTCTGCCTTTAAATCAAGGCTCAAAACCCATCTGTAAACCCTGGCTTTTCCTCCCCATTAACTATCTTACCTCTGCTGCACTAATATCTTTGTTTATATGTGGATGTCTGGGTTTTATGTATTTTTTAAATTTTTTATTTGATTCTAATATTGTTATTGTTCATTTACCTTCATGTTTTACCTACTGAATACACTATTTGTCAGTCTTGGTGAATATTTGTGATCACTATACATCTCATGGGTCCAGCATAAATTGAGGGAAAATTAATTAATGTTGTTGGTGTCTGACGGTGTTGACACAAAATAAGGAATGGCAAGGTAAAAAGCCCAATTTGATAAAAAGGAGAAACGCTGGGAGGTTGTGTCAAAGCTTAGCTCAGTAGTTTAGTATATGTTGGATACATACATGTTAATTTAATTTGCCGAAACATAGGGTTTGTATTTTTTTCAACATTGCACCCTGTTTTGTCCCACTTCCCAAGAATCACTCAGTGCGTTTCCATGGCACAACTAGATTGGATTATCACATATATCGAACAAGACACTCGAACGGACCGTGTCACTTGTCTGAGTATACATGGCCTTTCAGAAATCGGATAAATGTCCGATGCATGGCTGTCTCCACTATGCTAGGTGGCGCTGTTTGCCCTTTCAACCATGCTTTCAACAAGTGGTTTTAGAGCCACGTCCGCTTCTCTTCCGTCAATAACCCATGGTGTAGCCTATCACGCGCAGGCACACAAGCACAGAACGAGAAGTCCGATATGCGATGTCCGATCCCTGTATACATGCAGAGAGAAAGCCGACAATGAACGAATTATCTAGGTGTTCTTATCCGACTTCTCTTGTCCGTTATTGTGCCGATTTGTGTCCGAAGTAGATCGGATAAAGGTGTTTACATGCATTTTACAAGTCCTGTTGAAGTCTTATTCCTTTAGTTACCCGATTATGAGTCTGCATGTAAATGCACTGACTGACTTACATGTATTGATTCTTCTTTCCCTGTGTCTGAATCTTAATCAGGTCTTCCCGGGAGAATGTGAGACTGGAGCTAGTGGGACCGTGAAGCTACTAGCCTCCTCCACTGCCTGAGCTATGTCTGACCGAGGGGCCTCTAAAGCAGTGACACCCCGGGGTTAGCGTTCTCTGGTGGGACCGTCCCGCTGTGGATAGACCACACCACCCCCACCACGGGACTGTTGATTCTGACATCACATCCAGGGTTCGTACAGTGTTGAAAGTTTGGAAAATGCTTGAGATGGATGGATGGATGGATGGATGGATGGATGGATGGATGGATGGATGGATGGGCGGATGGATGGATGGATGGATGGATGGATAGATAGATAGATAGATAGATAGATAGATAGATAGATAGATAGATAGATAGATTGATAGATCCAGGGTTAGTACTCCCGTAAAACCCAAACACAAAGAATCTTTCTAACTATGTACTTTAGACATCATTGTACATGAGGGTCACCCTTCAATGATCTCTCCGGTATAAAACATCTGGTCAATGATCAAATTCCTTCTTGATTTTTCTCTACTTATGACATCTATTGCAGTATGTCCGTCCTGGGAGAGGGATCCCTTACTCTGTCGACTCTCCCTGAGATTTCTTCAATTTTTTTTTAATCCCGGTAAAGGGTTTTTTACTGGGAGTTTTTTCTCAGCCGAGCTAAGGGTGTAAGGGCAGGGTGTCATATTGTATCATACTGTATGAAATGTAAAGCCCACTGAGACAAATGTGTTTGTGATTTTGGGCTATACAAATAAAACTGATTTGATTTGATTTGATAAAGGTTTGAAAAACAACAAGAAAAAAAAAACTTTTGGGAGTGAGTTTCATGATAGTAAGCAGATAAAAAAAGAGTTATAGGCGTATTTATCAATCCAAATGAAAGATATTGTCATTTTAAGTTTGATAAACTTTACAGACATTTGGTTTAGATGAAGGGGAGCTGTTCATGCCCAGGTTCTTATTACACAATGAGTATTTAAAAAAACTAGATAGATAGATAGATAGATAGATAGATAGATAGATAGATAGATAGATAGATAGATAGATAGATAGATAGATAGATAGATAGATAGATAGATAGATAGATAGATAGATAGATAGATAGATAGATAGATAGATAGATAGATAGATGGATGGATGGATGGATGGATGGATGGATAGATAGATAGAAAGAGGGTGTCATACTGTATGGAATGTGAAGCCCACTGAGGCAACTGTCTATTTGTGATATTGGGCTATACAAAAAAAAAATATATATATACATTTGATACATTTTATCAAATTGTTTAACTAAGTTTCGGGGTTCTCGAAAAAGTTGAATCTCATCTTTTAAATGTTGTAAAAATACCTAGAACTTGACCTGCAGTGTGTAGAATTTTGGGTTTTTTTTCCTAGCAGATTTTGTAGAAAGTAATTATAATATCCATAAGTATATTTAGTTTAGTGCATAATAGCTGAAACAATTTAAAAAAAAAAAAAAATTTCCCTTAGAAAGGGTCTCATATATGTCCATATTTCTGCATATTTTGGACCAAGGCCTAGTGCCGCCATCTTAAAAGTGTCATAGTTGGAATGTCATCAGGTGCATTGTTTAAAATTTAGAATTGTTCTTGTCCTTGAAGGCCACTGTAGCTTCTGTTATTATTCTAAAGGGTTGGGGTTACCCAGGGAGCGTTGCATTCTAGAACTTTGTAGAACTTTCTTGATGATGTCATATTACACACTGCACCTTTAACC
>NW_027648084.1:5000-6000 GCF_949987685.1 Ammodytes marinus
ATTAGCCTAGCTGTCCAACTTCATTGTACAACTACCCCCGGGCAGAAATACCCTCATAAACTCTGGAAAATGAAGCGTGGGGGTTTGAATTGAGCACCGGACCTTATAACCAGCTAGATTAAGATCCGCCGTTCCCTTTCTTTGGTGAATTAGGGACTATGCAGCGGTGTTTTAGCGACGGGGAAAGATTCCAACGGCTTCCACTATCACCTAGCAACTCTTACGGCTACTTGCTGCAGTTGGTGTAGCGCTCACAACGTCAAAACCCTGTTCTGCCTGTAAACAGACGGACTACGGCTCTGACTACAGCGATAGGAGGTGGTGACATAAGTTCTCGAATGCTAAAAATTCTACTCGACCGCCGTAGCCGTCCTCTCAACCGCCGATGATAATGTTACCAGAGATAACACTACGTGGCTAGTTAACTCCGGTTAAGTTATCCCGTGAGCTCCTCGGGGGCTAAAGTGTATGGTGTCTTGACATGCTGGTTAGAAAGCAACACACTATGTATATTCCTTTTGTCTTTAATAGTTTTTGTGTGGCGTTTGCGGGTTTAGCCATTTCTCTGACAGTCTCTGGACGTAAAGACGTTCCATCAAAATAAGTCCCCCCCCGGCACTATTTTGCAGGACACCGCTGCTGCTTCCCGGGGTTAATCCCGCCCTAGATGATTGTGATTGGTTTAAACAAATACAAACAGGCTAGCCCAGTTTCCCCGGTTTCCCCACCCGAATAGACGGCTCTAAACAGAGTGCTTCCAGACCCTACTACTTGCTGTAGTTTGGTCTGGCTTTGCGAGACTATAGCATGTGTGACTCTCCTGCGAATATGTTTCTAATAGGCCTTCAAAATAAAACTAGAAAACGAACTGCATCCGCAACAAGGACGCTACTTCCGACTCGGAGCTGTCCGGCTTCAGTCAGGCATTTTCGTCACTCCCCCGACTGCACTCGGCTACTCTCGTCTACTTTCCAGACGAGCTGAAAGTTAGGTCGAACGA
>NW_027648083.1:0-5000 GCF_949987685.1 Ammodytes marinus
CGCCCACGCGCACGCGCACGCACATGCGCACACACACACACACACACACACACACACACACACACACACACACACACACACACACACACACACACACACACACACACACACACACAGGCAGCACTTTCCTCCCTGTGTTTCTCTGAGAAGAATGATTGTAAATGTGTAATTAGATTAATAAAATAGTCCCGGGGAGTTAATCACTGCCCCCGAGGATGTGTGTGTGTGTGTGTGTGTGTGTGTGTGTGTGTGTGTGTGTGTGTGTGTGTGTGTGTGTGTGTGTGTCTTAATGTGAGGGTGGGAAAGTGCTGCCTGTGTGTTTTCGTGCGGCGGTTTGCCAAGCCTTGTTTTATTTTACTGTCAGAGGGAGAAAGACGTTATTGTTATTTTACGAGACGCCTCGAGGTTTCACTAAACACAAAGGGTGTGTCCCGCTAAGCTTTTTATGCTATTTTTATTTTTTGTTTGTTTGTTTAGATCCTTAAGTTATAGTTAAATTTCCACCCGTGTGTGTGTGTGCGTGTGTGTGTGTGTGTCTGTGTGTGTGTGTGTGTGTGTGTGTGTGCGTGCGTGTGTGTGCGTGTGCGTGTGCGTGCGTGTGTGCGTGCGTGTGTGTGCGTGTGTGTGTGTGTGTGTGTGTGTGTGTGTGTGTGTGTTTGTGTGTGTGTGTGTGTGTGGAAGCGATCACTCACCGTAAAACGAATAAGGAAGCGTTTATTCTGTTTAATTTTCTTCAATAACTAAGCTGTTCATCAAAGGTGAAGTCAGACATTCCGGCGAACACAGCATAGACGCTGCCCCTTTACAGAGCCTAGGCTGTGTATTTTTTTAATTTTAATTTTTTTTAACCTTTATTTATACAGGTAAATCCCATTGAGACCGAGGACTCTTTTGCAAGGGAGACCTGTTTTCCTTTCCCACGTTACCATTCACACACACATTCATACACCGATAGCAGGCTAACTATCGACATTCACACGAGGCAAGGTGGGTGAAGTGTCTTGCCCAAGGACACAACAACCATGACACAGGTGGCAGGGCGGGGATCGAACCACCAACCCTTTGATCATCAGCCGACCCGCTCTACCAACTGAGACACAGTCGTATTAACAACTCACCGTCGCTGATGTTTAGACTTCTTATATATTTTTTTTTAAGATATTTTTTTGGGCATTTTTATGCTTTATTGATAGTGTAGAGACAGAGTTGAAATGGGGCAGAGAGGGGAGTGACATGCAGAGAACGGCCGCGGGCTGGAATCGAACCCGGGTCCGCTGCTGGCCGAGGCTCATGGGGGGATGGGGGGGGGGGGGGGACGCCCTACCAACTGAGCTAAGGGCGCCCCCATGTTTAGACTTCTTGTACTTTAAGATCAACTTTCAAACTGTTTTTTTTATTTAAGTTGGAAAAGTTTCACATTGTTGCTTTAAATATGGAGTCAGAGATTCTGGAGAACGCTTTTAGTCAAAATATATTGTTTCTATCAGCACACACACAGTAAAGACGGTCAGTGGATCATGAAGAGATATTCACTGATTTTGACAGAAAGTGATTTTGTCTACACGTGCTGACTCCACCTTAAAGCTGCAGTGTGTAGAATTTTGGGTTTTATTTCCTAGCAGATTTAGTAGAAAGTAATTATAATATCCATAAGTACATTTAATTTAGTGCATAATAGCTGAAATTTTTTTTCTGAATATTTTTTTTCCCCTTAGAAAGGGTCTCATATATGTCCATATTTCTGTATATTTTGGACCAAGGCCTAGTGCCGCCATCTTGAAAGTGTCATAGTTGGAATGTCATCAGGTGCATTGTATAAAATGTAGAATTGTTCTTGTCCTTGAAGGCCACTGTAGCTTCTGTTATTATTCAAAAGGGTTGGGGTTACCCAGGGAGCGTTGCATTCTAGAACTTTGTAGAACTTTCTTGATGATGTCATATTACACACTGCACCTTTAAGTAGACAACATAACGCCAATGCTATTACCTGCGTCCCAGTACCCATACTATGTACTATTTAGTATGGTAGAAAAAATATTTAAGATGAACCGAATCTTGTGGCCAGATTTAGCATGCTTACCCGGATGCCTACTACAACCGGCTGAGATTTTTTGTGTTGAAAACAGCATTGCTATTTAGGCGATTCTGACCCACAATCCATTGCGCACCATAAGTGACATCACATTGACGGAGCCTCTGTATGAAAACAAACGGGGATGCGACGGATATAAAAAGCAAGAGGCAAGATCAAGGCGCAATGTTATGATGAAATAAATAAGTATAAGTATGTCCCAATAGTATGCCTACTGCATCCTAACTAGATTATTTTTTGTATGGTCAGATGTAGTATGTAGGAGTGGTAAAAGAATGAGTATGAGATTTGGAACGCAGGGAGAGATTTCAGAAGACGCTAAAAGGCATCAACATGTGAGTCAGAACCATAGATAGTAAATAATATGGATGTAGCATCCGGGCTGACCTCAGTTATTCACACGGCATCTAATGATCCTGGTTTGTGCGCGTCGCCATTTTGTGAGGGGGAGGGAGATAGCTGACGTATACCTCCGAGGCAAAGTGAGGGACAACGGGCGGAGAGCTGTCACTCAAGAGATCGCGCCAATACATTTTAATCTCCAAAAGAATAAAAACTAGCGTGGGCCAAAAAAATTCACCCCCCTCAGTGTTGTCATGGAGATATGACCTAAACATACAGACTAAAAATGGTTTTGTGGCCCAGGCTGTAAATAGGTTTAATAAGACTTTGAAAACGGCCTGTCTAACAAGTGAGTCAAAGAAAAACTGCTCGTCTTGGCGCCACCCCCCCAGTGGCACTTTCTGGTTACTACAGTTGTAGGTCACTTCCTTATTGGATGCCGGTAAAAATCGCTGAGGTGGGGGCTTGGTTAGAACCTTATAATAAAATGAAAACACATTATTGTAGTTTTCCATAACAGGTGGTTGCTAATGGGAGTCTAGAGGCCGCAGCCCTTGTCAAGAAATTTGACAAAAACAAATCCCGGATTCTCGATTTTTCAAAATTCTTCAGAAAACCCCACTTTTGACTTGTTCCTTGTTCTTCGACCCAAATTGCCACACACACACACACACACACACACACACACACACACACACACACACACACACACACACACACACACACACACACACACACACACACACACACACACACAATTGCCGTTCCATTCCAAACTCTCAACTCAGATTAACAGACATTGAAATAGCGATCGGGTTTGACAGTTGAAAGTTGAAAATTGTCAGAAGTTCAGACACAAAAAGTATTTTGGGGTGAAACACACACACACACACACACACACAAACACACACACACGCACACACACACACACACACACACACACACACACACACACACACACACACAGAGCCAGCGCAGCCACCAAGAATGTGTTTTTGCCTTATTTCTGTTGACGTATGAGGGCGAAGCATCTGTCTTCGTTTTGAATCTAAACTCTAGATATCCTTAATGCTGTCATTACACAAACGGTCTTATTGGTAATACATACGGCTGACAATCAGTGTGTGTGTGTGTGCGTGTGTGTGTGTGTGTGTGTGTGTGTGTGTGTGTGTGTGTGTGTGTGTGTGTGTGTGTGTGTGTGTGTGTGCAGAGGTGTGCCGATGAGTGTGTAAGGTCAGGGAAACAATTAAAGGTGTAGTCAGTGATTCTGGAGAACGCTTGTTGTCAAAATCACTTTGTGTCAAAATCAGTGAATATCTCCTCATGATCCACTACCTGTCTGTACTGTGTGTTCGCTGAAAATAAATCTTGTGTTAATACACAGCCTAGGCTCTGTAAACGGCTTTGTTGATAGCTACAATGGGCTCATATGTTTACAGACCAGTTTACAGAGCCTAGGCTGTGGGAAAAGACATACAAATACCTTTAACATTTTTTTTTTCAAATTAAAGGAATACTTCACCCATTCGGAACCGGCGTTCTATCATTATAAAATCACTATTATAATATAATGAATGAGGTTTTTCTTCCCTCAGTCTTTCCTCAGTCTTCCCTTGGCCCAGCTGTCCTGTTAATCCTGACCCTTACTGTGATGTCACAAGAAGGAAACTGCAGGGTTAAGGCCAGGACACACCAGCCCGAAAATCGCCGTCGTAGAGTCGATAGGGGGTCGGGAGACGAATCTGTTTGGTGTGTGCCGTAACGTCGGCCGACGTAGAGGTCGTCGGGCTTGTTTTGAGCCTGTCGCCGCCGATTGAACATGTTCAATCGGCGGCGACAGGCTGGCCGACCGTCTTTCATTTGGAGCAATTTGATTGGTGGAGGGCTAGCGAATCAGTGAAGCCCGGAAGTGAGGCGGGTAGCACAAACAGCTAACAACAGCTAGCCATCGTTTTAATGTGTTTGTTCGTTTCGTTTTGAGAGTACTCACATGCATCAACCCTTGTTGACTGCTCGACACCATGCTCGACACACTCTGCTAAAAATTGTGCTCTTATGGTCCATAAATATAAATACGTATTTCTATCTAATGTTTATGCTCTAGAGAGCTGTCCCATCATTTCCGGCTTTCTTATTTTTTCGGGCCACAATACAGATTAGCGCCGCCTGCTGTTATGGAGACATTACGTCCCGCGCAAGCAACAGAGCGTACGGAAAGTCAGCAGTCAGTTTGGTGTGTTCTCTGGCCGCGACGGGAAGCCTGGAGCTTCCTGAAACGGCCGACCCCATTTTTTGCGTAGTCGGAACAAGTAGAAACAAGTCGGACTGGTGTGTCCTGGCCTTTAGACAGTGAGACCATAAAACTCTCTTTCTGCCTTTTCTCAGGCTAGGATGATCCGATTTCAATTTTTTTTGCACATTTATACTAAATATGATCTCAGAGTTCAATACACCTTCATATTCCCACCGGTGAAGTAGGTCTTTAAATCTTATGGCAAACAGAAACAATGTTTTTTAAGCACTGGTCAATTTCGAGATTTTTGTCTATTTATCTTCCATAACATGT
>NW_027648083.1:22500-25000 GCF_949987685.1 Ammodytes marinus
GTCACTTTCTATTTCAATCGTTTAGCCAAATTAAACACAGACACACACATGCACACACACACACACGCACGCATGCACGCACGCACACACACACACACACACACACACACACACACACACATCCTCGTACTTTTCAATCGTAGCCAAATTACTTGCAACAGCAGAACTGGTCTCCATATGAGAGAGGCAAATTACTATTAGGTTTGACGCAAAATGTCACCCATGTGAGGCCAATAAATCCCACACACACACACACACACACACACACACACACACACACACACACACACACACGCTGTTTGAATGTTCCTCTTGTATACAAGCGTCTGAACAATGTCTGCTGCATCATAAACTGCTTTAGTGTGCGCTCTTTAAAACCTCGCATCCTGTTTTCCCTCCAAACGCAAACACCAGCGTTTGAGGTTTGTGTGTGTGTGTGTGTGTGTGTGTGTGTGTGTGTGTGTGTGTGTGTGTGTGTGTGTGTGTGTGTATGTGTGTGTGTATGTGTGTGTGTGTGTCTGAACTTTAAAGTTTAACCAGAAGTGGTTGAAATAAATAAATAAAAGACACATTAAAGATGCTGCTGCTATTTTCCTGTCTTCCACACACACACGCACACACACACAAACACACACGCACACACACACGCACACACACACGCACACATACACACGCACACACACGCACACACACACACAAACACACACACACTTTCTCTCTCTCTCACACACACACACACACACACACACACACATTTTCCTGTGTGGTAACTGTGGGCGGATGTGTCCTGACGAACTTCTAGATTCAAACAAACGTCTTCGGTTGTGTCTCCAAAAGTCAAAAAAACTGATTTATATTGACGTTCACATGACAAGTGAACTCTTCTGTGTGTAGAAGTGTTTTGTATTTAAAGTTATAGTGAGTAACTTCTGTCGACCCCCCCTCTGAGTAATTACAACAACACTGTCGGTGCATCGCCATCTACATGAGTTAAAGCCTTCAGTGATGGCACATGGATTTTATACCTTCTGCTGTACGTCCAGGTTTTTTTTCTTAGCAGTAGAATCAACAACTGAAACATTTCTTGGGCTCTTCTTGGGATTTTTCTGAGCTCCTGCACCAGTGTCAGGGAGGGTAAGGGGGGGGGGGGGACACCAGTTTGTAAACGCTGCCATACTGAGAAATACAGAGAGAGTTTTGTGGAGCTGATAATAGGCTTAATCATCTTTTTTGTCAAGCTAATTTGGCGATGGCTGTATGAATGTAACCGACATTCATTCATATATGGAAAAAGCTACACACTATTGCTTTAAAATCTTCCGAGTGGCGAAAAACCAGAGGGAGAAAACAACAAAACACACACAGACATAAAGGCTTGAAGATGCTGCAGACTCTTCCTGTGTGGGAGCTGTGGGCGGAAGAGTAATTTCAGACTCAAAGAATCGCACATACACATACACACACACACACACACACACACACACACACACACACACAGACTCAAAGAATCACACACACACACACACACACACACACACACACACACACACACACACACAGAGACTCAAAGAATCACACACACACACACACACACACACACACACACACACACACACTCACAGACTCAAATAATCACACACACACACACACACACACACAGAGACACACCCTGACACACACACACACACACACACACACACACACACACACACACACACACACATACTCAAAGAATCACACACATACACACACACACACACACACACACACACACACACACACACACACACACACAGAGACTCAAAGAATCACACACACACACACACACACACACACAGACTCAAAGAATCACACACACACACACACACACACACACAGACAAAGAATCGCCCGCTGTCTCTTACTGGGTAATTGATGCCTGACGAACATCTCCTGTCCTCAAAAGCAGGAAAACAACAGAACTGGTTGTTTTGTAAAATGCCTAAAAACTGAATTAATCGGGGGTGCTCCGGTGGTGTGGTGGATAGAGCGCGCACCATATTGGCTCCGGCCTTCGTTGCAGTGGTCGCGGGTTCAAATCCGACCCGTGGACCTTTACTGCAGGTCATCCCCCCCCCCCCCCCTCTCTCTCTCCCTCTCTCTCTCTCTCTCTCTCTCTGTCTCCCCATTTCAACTCTGTACAATCTATCTATCTGTCCGGGTGATAACAGTTTGTAAACGCTGCCATACTGAGAAATACAGAGACAGTGTTATGGAGCTGATAGGCTTAATCAACTTCTTGTCAATTTTATGTACGCAAAATGTACGCACTACAGCTTTAAAAGTGGCTGAAAAGCTTCTTAGAGCTTCAGAATGGGTCAGAATTATGTGTGGATTTCTCTCATTTCACTTCAAGGTCAAGGTCACTTTTATTTATATAGCACCTTATAAGAACCTAAATTCACCAAAGTGCTTTACATAAAATACATAAATTAAAATACAACAGCACACATTAAAAAAC
>NW_027648082.1:7500-11095 GCF_949987685.1 Ammodytes marinus
CTTGAAAATGCCAAAAAAATAATGTTAAAGAGTTCAATATGCAAATGAGGTGACATGAGGTTAGAGCTACAGGTCCAGACATAGATGATACTTCATCTTACTGCAGTTCACTTGAGGGCACGAGACCGCAATCTGCAAAGGTTAGGAACCAATTAGCATAAATAGGAAATTTACAGAACACACACAAACACACACACACATACACATAAACACACACACACACATACACATAAACACACACAAGCGCGCACACACACTCACTCACTCACTCACTCAAACTCTCTCACTCACTCACTCACAAACAAACTTACATACATACATAAACACTCACACTCTCTCACACACACACACACTCAAACTCCCTCACATACACACACACACACACACACACACATACATACATAAACACTCACACTCTCTCACACACACACACACACACTCAAACTCCCTCACATACACACACACACACACACACACACACATACATACATAAACACACACTCCCTCACATACACACACACATACATACATAAACACACACTCTCACACCGCCCCCCGACCCAATTTATTATTTTCTTACGGGTCGGATGTTTGTTTAAACTTAATAACTTGTTCCAACTGATTTCACAAACGATGTGTTTTGCCTCTGAGGCAGAAAGGAGAAGGAAAACAATTTGTCAATAGGTCATAAATCCTTTTCTCTCGTCTGCTCCTTTCGTCGACACACACACACACACACACACACACTTTCTCGTCTTTCTCATATCGGCACGCTGTTTGTTAAGTGATAAATTAAACTTGTCTTTGCGGATGTACCACCTCTAGATTTTAATAGAATCGTTAAATAGTTTTTTGGTTTAGCTCCTCTCTCTCTCTCACACCACACACACACTCACACACACACACACACACACACACACACACACACACACACACCACACTCACTCACTCACTCACTCACTCACTCACTCACTCACTCACTCACTCACTCACTCACTCACTCACTCACTCACTCACTCACTCACTCACTCACTCACTCACACACACAGTGAAAACATTGCGATGAGTTACAGCAGAAGATAAAGAGATCATTAGTGTTTTGAAGGTTTCCCTCCTGCAGTCTTTAACCTGTCAATCAAAACGGCCGTGTCTAAAACTAAAACTACTTAAAATTCACGCAGGGGTCACGGCAAAACCAAACAACTCATCACACAGCTCGGATTGATGAGAATTAAACATATTTCCTCAACTAGGATTTCTTAGGACTTTTTTTTATTGTTTTTTAATTTAAATTTTTTTTTTGGGCATTTTCAAGCTTTATTTGCTAGTACAGAGTTGAAATGGGGAGACAGAGAGAGAGAGAGAGAGAGGGGGGATGACTTGCAGTAAAGGTCCACGGGTCGGACTTGAACCCGCGACCACTGCAACGAAGGCCAGAGCCAATATGGTACACGCTCTATCCACTACACCGCCGGAGCGCCCAAAGGACTTTTAGTATGTTGTTCTGGACACCTCATAGAAAAAAAATAAAATCTTTTACAATTTGTCTGTTTTTTGGCCCAAAAATGCGTTACTTTGCCTGGCCTACAGGGCTGTGTCACCAACTAGGAATTTTCCTCTGTTGAATTGTATCTGCCTTTTCAATACAGAGATTCGATAGCCCCCTGCTTCAATATGTGGCTCATGGAGTCCTCTAGTAAAATCCGTTGTGATATTTCAGGAAAAGTAGAAGGCTATCGGTAGCGGATCGAGAGGAGATATTCACTGATTTTGACAAAAAAGTGTATTTTTGACAAAAAGCGTTCTCCAGAATCACTGACACACTCACATCTTTAATATTTATTTTTTTAGATAATTTTTTTCGTATTTTATCTTTATTAACAGGTTTGAGAGAGAGAGAGTTGAATATGAGGCAAAGAGGGGAATGACATGCAGAGAACTGACTTGGGTCGGATTTGAACCCTCTAATGTTTCTTCTGTTGCGTTGGGTAGAATGCGTTTCAGTTGGTTGGATATTCTACAAATGATCCATTTTTGTCCGTGCGTATTTTTACTACTTTCTTTGTGCCTTTGACAGCCCGGGGAATTCCCCACAGACGGCCAGTGTCCAAAGTCTGAATGTGTAACTACATGAAAGTTAAAGTGTGTGTGTGTGTGTGTGTGTGTGTGTGTGTGTGTGTGTGGTGTGTGTGTGTGTGTGTGTGTGTATGCCTGTCTGTGTGTGTGTGTGTGTGTGTGTGTGTGTGTCTGTCTGCATGCATGCGCGCGCATGTGTGTGTGTCTGTCTGTCTGTCTGTGTGTGTGTGTGTGTGTGTGTGTGTGTGTGCATTCGTATGGTGTGTGTGTGTGTGTGTGTATGCCTGTCTGTGTGTGTGTGTGTGTGTGTGTGCAAACGTGTGTGTGTGTGTGTCTGTCTGCGTGCATTCGCGCGAAAGTGTGTGTGTGTGTGTGTCTGTGTGTGTGTGTCTGTCTGTCTGTGTGTGTGTGTGTGCGCTCGTATGGTGTGTGTGTGTGTATGCCTGTCTGTCTGTGTGTGTGTGTGTGTGTGTGTGTGTGTGTGTGTGTGTGTGTGTGTGTGTGTGCTTGTAGTCGAGGCCACTCAGTGCATCTGTGCTGTAGACTCAGATTTCTTCCAGCTGTTGTGTATCAAAGGACTTGAAGGTCATCGGGAGGATTTGTTTTTCAAAATAAGAGCGTTTGATGAGCCAGATGTCTAGCTTTCACAGCCTGAAAATAATCCTGTTTTAAGATAACACACTCATTGGAGAGAATGTAAGAAGATTAATTAAACCCTGCAGTGTGTAGAATTTTAGGTTTTATTTCCTAGCAGATTTTGGAGAAAGTAATTATAATATCCATAAGTATATTTCATTTAGTGCATAATAGCTGAACATTTTATTTTTTATTTTTCCCTTAGAAAGGGTCTCATATATGTCCATATTTCTGCATATTTTGGACCAAGGCCTAGTGCCGCCATCTTGAAAGTGTCATAGTTGGAATGTCATCAGGTGCATTGTTTAAAATGTAGAATTGTTCTTGTCCTTGAAGGCCACTGTAGCTTCTGTTCTTATTCTAAAGGGTTGGGGTTACCCAGGGAGCGTTGCATTCTAGAACTTTGTAGAACTTTCTTGATGATGTCATATTACACACTGCACCTTTAAGAATACATTTGATTTTAGAACACATTTAGAAAAAAAATTGCGATTTCCAAGCCAATGATATGTTCTGTAAAATTGCTATTTTCAACAGAAAGCCAACATGTCATTTAAAGATACTAAACATATTTGGAAAGTTTCTCTCCCTCTGTCTCTTCTTTGTTGCTTTACACAGTATCCCTAGCAACAGCAGCTGCTTGTCTGCCATCACTCGCTCCACTCTTCTTTCTTTCACCTCCGCTCAAACACACTCACACACACACACTCACTCACTCACTCACCACACTCACTCACTCACTCACTCACACACCACATCCACTCTTCTTTCTTCACCTCCGTTCACCAAAACACCTTCACGCTAAATCTCTCCGTACTTATTCCGCTACTGTGTGTGTGTGTGTGTGTGTGTGTCTGTCTGCGTGCATTCGCGCGAAAGTGTG
>NW_027648081.1:12500-17500 GCF_949987685.1 Ammodytes marinus
ATCAAATCCTTTGGTGGGTATATCTGCATGACTGATGTTAACAGGTGGAGTAAGTTTCATGAGCGTCAGACTTTCCTTGTGGGAGATAGCAACCCTAGCCCTACAGCGAATGAATAGATTTTTTTTATTTTATTTTTTTAATATATTTTTTGGCATTTTTTATGCTTTATTGATAGTGTAGAGACAGAGGTGAAATGGGGCAGAGAGGGGAATTTTTTAATTTTAATGGAATTTTTCAATCAAATCCCCAAATCAAAGAGTAAATGAAATCGCCCAGAGAAAGGTTTGTAATGTTAAATCTCTCGTGGCGCATTTGGCCAAGGAGCGATGTAACCACTTGGTCTCTGGTTTGAATCCTGCTGGGTTTCTTTGAGATTTTTTGCAACCCTTGACTTGAACTTGCTCCCGATGGTTCAGAGAGCGCCTTGCATGGCAGCTTCTACCATCGGTGTGTGTGTGTGTGTGTGTGAATGGGTGAATGTGGTAAGATATGTAAAGCGCTTTGGGGCTGAGAAAATCGGCTAGAAAGCGCTATATAAGTCAAGTCCGTTTACCATTTGAACATTTCCGAAAACCCGGATAAGCTTTGCCACATCGGAGCCTGTTCTCCGGGAGTTTTTAACTTTTTCTTTGGGGAGTTGAACGTAAAAATTTCCATTTAGAGAGAGACTCAGCCCCCCTAAAAAGTGCTATCTAGGAGGAATAGGAACCCAGCAGGATTCAAACCAGAGACAAAGTGGTTACATTGCTCCACAGAGAGACTTCACATGGGAAACCTTTCTCCGAGCGGTTTCAACTCATCCTTGATTTGGGGATTTGATTGAAAATGTTTTATTGTCGAGATGAGGTTATGAACCACCAACCTCTGGGTCGTCTGGACAGCGGTCTTGCCCACTGAGCTACTTAGACAGACAGAATGACAGAAGTGTCTTCCTGAAACATCATACTATGGTTCAAGTGTGATTGACAACAGCTGAGGATGATTGAGTGACTGATACACCTACTCAACTAGCTATACAGAGATAGATAGATAGATAGATAGATAGATAGATAGATAGATAGATAGATAGATAGATAGATAGATAGATAGATAGATAGATAGATAGATAGATAGAATGAACAGCCTAAAGCTTTATTTTACGATCTAAACCCCCGGCGCCGAAGCTGGTCCAGTGGTAAATCCTTCGCCTGTGGATTCTGCCGACGCGGGTTCAAACCCCGCCGCTCGATGCCCAAGGTATGAAAAACACAAACATCTGCGTTCAATCGTCACTCAATCTAAAAGGTTCAAAACTTGCGCTTGCGTTCATTTCCGCGTCGTCGAATTTCGATTTCAATTTCAAACTGGATCTTTCAAAAGAACAAAGGATGGGAGTGTCCCCCTCCCTGTCAGTAAAAGAGGCACGCGTTTTCCTTTTTCTCTAACTGTTCGTTATCGGAGAAATGACGTGAGAAATGGCTCCATTGCCGATTGATGAAGACACCAGTTGCAGAGTCCCTGGTTCAAATCCTGTCCAGGCTAAAGTGATGCTAACCATGGTGACCAAAAGAAGGAATTCAATCCCTCAATAAACTACTGGCTTCTGACCATCAGAGTAGCTCAGTCGGTGAGACCACTGGCTCAATGATCCAAAGGTTGGCAGTTCGAAACCTCATCTCGAAAATGAAAGATGGAATTAACCCTCTGAGCCCTGGGGCTATTTTGGCCGTTTTGTATACTTTTGATCAATCCTTACTGAACTACAGTAAGAAATGTTTATCATGCCAAAGTTTGGTATCTGTTTGTTCAGCACACCCTAACCTATATGACCTGATAGTTATTTCTTTCATTTTGACATAATAAATGATCATATTGGACCAAAAACCACATGATAAACGTAAAAACGGATTTAAAAATATACTATTTCTACTAAGGGTAACTCAAACATTCATAACAATTTTTTTTGAAAGCTGAAAATAAATACATGGGATGTCAAAGTTTCATTGAGGTGGCATCAACCTAAAATGACAAAATAATGGCCGCGATCATCGAATTCTCATTCTTTTGAGCCCGCGAAAATAAAATAGTTTTGTATCAACTTCAAACCATTATATCTCTGGTTATACTGGGTCAATTTACATGAAACGAAGACTGGCATATAGCTTTAAGCCAGTACTTTCGACACACACCGGCGAAGTTGTCCCCGCTTTAGTTTCTATGCTGCGTTGGCTCGAGCGTGATCACGTGACCGGCACGTCAAATAACGCAATGGGGCGTGGCCAGAGTCCAAAGAGTTAAAGCACCCGGAGAAAGGTTTCCAATGTGAGGTTTCTCTTTGGCGCATTCGGTCCTTTCGGGGCCATGGAGCGATGCGATTACTTTGTCAATGGTTCCAATCCCGCACCGACAAAGGCTGGACTGTCATTTTTTTTCGGTTTTTTAAATGTTTATTTTTCATTTTTTAAACTTTAATTTTCCAATCAAAACGACATAGCTTACACTGACATTTTATTTTGCAAAAAAACGCACCGACATAGGTTACACTGCAGTTTCTTTTTTTTTTTTTTTTCAATAAAAACGACATGGGTTAGACTGTTGTTTTAAAAAAAAATTATTACGTTTTTATTTTCCAATCAAAACGACGTAGGTTAGTTACACTGTCGGGTTTTTTTAGGTTCGACTGTTTTTTTTTATTTTATTTTTCAAAAAAACGACATAGGTTAGACAGTTGTTTTTTTTGCAAAAACACACACACACACACACACACACACACACACACACACACACACACACACACACACACACACACACACACACACACATACATTAGACTGTCGTTTTTTATTTATTTTAATTTTTTCTTAAACGACACAGGCTGTATAGCTGGTTGAGCTGGGGCCTGTTTCAGGTAGCTGGTTTTACATACTCTGGGTTTAACCCTGCGCTCTGTGTTGGTAAACTCAGAGCGCAGGGTTGATAAGCAACTCTGGGTTTTCGGTTTCAGAACAGTGGATCAGCGTTGGGTTAATCAACTCTGAGCGTGTTCACTCTGGGTGGAGCGTGTGCATAAAAGCCATCGTCAATGGATCGCTGATAACATGATTCACCATGGAAACAGAAGAAACAAATGATTGATCCTCCCACTTCTCCACTTCTCAAAAAAGAAAAAAAGAAATCTCCGCTCCTCCCACTAGAGTTAGAAATATTAACGAATGAGTTTATGGTAGCCTATGGAGAAGAATTAACGGGATATTGTCTCATAACTCTGATCTAATCTCCTCGGCAATTCAGAAAAAAACAGAGCAAACATTTTTTGTCAAGATAATCATTTCGCTTCCGTATGAGAAGCCATAGTCTATCTTAAAAAGTTACGCATATCAGCTGTAAAGTAATAAAGCTGGCGCGGCACAGCATTACTGACAGTGCCTAAAGCCTACTGTGCAGTAAACAGAACAGACTGTCGCTTCTTTTAAATGGGGAGTGAAATACATTAACGTCAAGACACATTAGGTGACAGTTTCCATTGAAGAGCCTGATTGATTTATTACCAGATCCATTTTCCTCAAGTGATCACAGTTTAAATTATTATATCATTTTTATATTCATATTAGGCTATTTAACGAGGCTTGTCTGTGACTTTAGGATCGCACAAGTGAACTACAACGATCGCGTGCAGCCGCAGCGTTACATGAATCCACCTGACATAAATCTGTTCAGTGGCACAGACGTTAAAAAACATACAATAGGCTACAAATAGGTTTATTAATCTGAATGTAGAGCATGTCACGATGTGTAAGGTGGCCGCCTATATGAACGGACCGAGGGCTGAGAACAAGGCTACTGATCGGATAAATGATCGGTCAAACGTAAAATCATCAGGAAATGATAAAAACATCCCGATGGAGATTTCTATAGAGTGATTTTGCTTCAAACTGTACAGGGACGCGTGTGACAGTGACACTCTTTCTTCAGTCGGAGCTGCAGCGTAAAGTGAAAACAAACTCAGGGTAGGTCTAACCACCTATCCAGCAGGTTAGACCCACGGCGTATGTTGCCGCAGTAACTGACTCTCGGTTGCACTGAACCTGCTACCTGAAACGGAAAACCCAGAGTTTCCACCAACTCAGAGCGAACAAACTCTGGGTTGCCTCAAAACCAGCTACCTGAAACAGGCCCCAGGTGTATCAGTCACTCAATCACACAGCTGTTCTCAATCACACTTGAACCATAGTATGATGTTTTAGCAAGACACTTCTGGAGTCATTCTGCCATCTAAGTAGCTCAGTGGGAAAGATCACCGTCCAGATGACCCAGAGGTTGGTGGTTCAAACCCTCACCTCGACAATAAAACATTTTCAATCAAATCCCCAAATCAAGGATGAGTTGAAACCGCCCAGAGAAAGGTTTCCCATGTGAAGTCTCTCTGTGGCACATTCGGTCTTTTCGGGGCCAACTGGTAAATGGACTCCACTTATACAGCTCTTTTCCCTGGTTTTTCACAGACTCAAAGCGCTTTACATTGTTCTGTACACATTCACCCATTCACACACACATTCATTCACCGATAGAAGCAGCAGCTACCACGCAGGGTGCAAGCTAACTCTCGGGAGCAATTCGGGGTTCAATGTCTTGCCCAAGGACACTTCGACATGTGGCAGGGAGACGGGGGATCGAACCTCCGACGCTGCACTCCAGAGGCGACCTCCCTGCCCACTTCGCCACTGCCGCCCCAAGGAGTGATGTAACCACTTGGTCTCTGGTTTGAATCCTGCTGGGTTCCTACTCCTCCTAGATAGCACTTTTTAGGGGGGAATGAGTCTCTCTCTAAATGGACATGTTTACGTTCAACTCCCCAAAGAAAAAGTTAAAAACTCCCGGAGAACAGGCTCCGATGTGGCAAAGCTTATCCGGGAAAAACTCTCATTTTCGAGATGAGGTTTTGAACCGCCAACCTTTGTGTCATTGAGCCAGTCGTCTTACTGACTGAGCTACTCAGAGGGACAGAAGATTGTAGTTCATT
>NW_027648080.1:0-5000 GCF_949987685.1 Ammodytes marinus
GACGTTGATGATGTCAGAGAAAAAAGGGGAGGGAGGGGGTGGAGCTATCTTTCCTAGCAACAGCAGACCCGGCCTTGGCAACAACAACAACATCAACAACAACATCAACAATGGCACAGAAGCCGAGATTCATTCGGACACGGAGTCGGATTGGAGGCCGGCTAGGAACATTCTGGAACACGTTTTCGTCACTGACGTCACGGCGAATTTCATAACGGTCACGGTGAAAGAGTCGCCGACCAGCGTGGGGTTTTTCAACTCGCGCAATCACTGACAGTGTTTTGTTGTTTTTGTTGTGCTTTGCTTTTGCTTTTGCTCTTCTCATTTTATTTTTGGCCCTTAACCCCTTCCATAGTTTTCAGATTTGTCCCTGCGTTCCAATCCCCCATACTTCAAAATTATTACGTATGCCAAAAAAAAAGAGATTTAGGATGTCCCCAAATACATGCATGTCAAATTGCAGTATGCCAAAAATTACCCAAGATGCCCCTCTAACTAACTCCAATAGCATTTTGGAGTATTCGTCTTTATTCTTGATGACATTTCTCGACATAATGAAGAAAAAAAAATCTTCCTTATCTGATTTTTTTTTTTCTCTCCTGTCTGTGGCCCTAAAACTCTTCTGTACTTTAGTTTGTAGTGTAGCAAAAAGGAAAAAGTATGTGATTTGGAACGCAGGGATTGTTTTTATATGAAGGAGTAACATCACACATGCCTCTCTGCCATGTTTTAACGGATTATAAATACATATATATATTAAAGGAAACATTCTGTGTCTTTGGTACGTTTTCATATCTCATCTGGTTCCTTGTAAAATAGTTTTTTTGGTCCAAAGGTGTCAGTGAATGTGATTTTAATCCATATTTTGTATTATTATTGTTGACAGTATTCCTTGCACTACTACTACTACACAGTGGCTGTGTTCTAAAAGCCCTACTAATGTCTTACTCATACTAAAAGCCCTACTAACGTTCTACTCATACTCATTTTGGCGTCAATTTGAGTATGTTGTGGTTGTGTATGCGAGTTTCTGTAGGCGAGAAATGCCCGGATGAGTACTTATTTCCGGGAAGATTTTTGTGTATGGATTGATAGGTTACTTTTCCTACTCAACCCGCCCCACAATGCATTGCGTCTTTTCAAACGACACAGAAGTTTTTTTAAAATTATTCTTTATTGCTTCTGTATACTTCAGTGTAAACGGTCCGACGAACCTCGCATACACAATGGATGGTTAAGGAGACAGTATGTAGTATATACATGTTGAGTATGTAGGAGGGAGGATGTTAGTAGGGCTTTTAGTATGCAGTATATACATGTTGAGTATGTAGGAGGGAGGACGTTAGTAGGGCTTTTAGTATGCAGTATATACATGTTGAGTATGTAGGAGGGAGGACGTTAGTAGGGCTTTTAGTATGAGTAGGAGTCTAGTAGGGCTTTTACAACACAGTCACACAAACGTCCTTATCAGCATTCCATCAACACTTATATTTACCGAGTTTTATAACATTTTTTACTATGAATACCGTCTCAGTGTCTGTTGGATTTCAATCTGTGTTAATTTATATCTGTAAATATTTTGTTTTTCTTGTGATAATCTGATATCTATCTGGTGCTCATCACACACACACACACACACACACACACACACACACACACACACACACACACACACACACACACACACACACACACACACACACACACACACACACACACACACACACACTCTAGCTTCTCATGTGTGTAGCCTGTGTGCCTCTATTTGAAATAAACCATTAAAATTGTAATTTAAAGTATTTTGTGTGTTCATGTTATCACGAGCAATGTTTAAAGGGTCACTGTGTAGTTTCAGAGGAGGGGTATTTGTTTACATTCACAGAGCCTGCAGTTAGTTTACTAAACATATTTACTCTACGTGTAATTCTTAGTATTGAATAATTCTATCATCATAAAACGAGAAGACTTGTCTTATGAAGAAGTTTACTCAAGAATCCCAGTGTACCTTTTCTGTCCTGTACCTGTGCAAATGGCTAACAAAAAATATGTTCTATATTCTATTCTACAGCTCTGGAAATCATTCAGAGACCACTCCAAATGTTCAGTGTCTCTCGTTTTGCTATTTATAGGCATATGTTTGAGTAAAATGAACATTTTGGTTTTATTCTACAAACTACTGACGACATTCTACCAAATTGTCCCCCCAAAAAATATTGTCATTAAGAGCATTTTCATAAAGTAATGTAGAGATGAAGATTGAAGGCAAGGCAAGTTTATTTCTATAGCACAATTCAAACACAAGGCCACTCAAAGTGCTTTACAGGGGCAAGATTAGAATACATAAAACACATTATAAAACATTTAAAAGCGAATAAAAGAAGCAAATAAAAAAAAAATTGCAGGTTAAAATGGAAACAAAAAAGTCTTCAGACTCGATTTAAAAGAACTGAGAGTTGCAGCAGACCTCAAGTTTTCTGGGAGTTTGTTCCAGATTTTTGGTGCATAAAAACTAAAAGCTGCTTCTCCTCGTTTAGTCCTAACTCTAGGGACTGTAAGTAGACCTGTCCCAGACGACCTAAGGGCTCTGGACGGTTCATAACGTATCAACAGATCAGTAATGTATTTTTTATTGAAGAAAAATCCAGACTGGTCTCTTAATGTTTTCTGGAGCTGTATGTTATATTCTATATTATATTATCATTATTAAAAGTGACGCCAGGCTGTGTGTATTGTATCGTATGCGGAACCTTTCTGCTTTCGTCTAAAGCCTAAACGGGGAGCTAATTCCGCGTTGCACACTCGTTATGTATGTTTCCGCCAAACATGTTTGGTAACACCACACTGCAGCGGGGATTAACTCTTCATTTCTAAGGTAAATTCACTGTTATTTAAGGCTTATTTTAAACATAAATTAATTAATCTTTTGTGTATATAATGTTCTAAATTAATATTAGCTGTGTTAGAAGTCGGACAGTGCCTGGAGGTCACACACACTTCTCCATAGCGCAAAACTCCCCCGAAAAAAAAGCAGAATTTAACATTTATTTTAGTTTTTCACACATGGAAATAGATTTTCTTAAATAACTGAACACATTTCTGGATTCTTTGGAGTCTGTTGGTAAATTCGGCATATGTTTAATCCACAACAATATAATTAAAATGTCATTCTTTGTTAGAAATTCTCGCTTTCCGCTCGTAGTAAATTTGATATTTCCTGGTTATAACCATAGACATAACACTGAAAGAGATGCAGAATACAGAGGGATTATTCTGCCGAACTAAAGAGTGACTATAAGGAAGTTAAGGAAAGTTATTTAGACTACTATCAACATATCTCGGGGTGTATTGAGAGTTATTTCGTTAAAGTCTCGCCTTTTGAATGGAGTTTGTTTTTGGAGAGAACATGCTGTAGGTAGCGGTTATTATTATTCAATATTTTTATCATTTATTATATGAATATATATAGGCCGAAAAGTGTGAAATTCTCACTTTTATTGAATGTTTTTTAAACCAAACTGAGTCTGTACAAAGTTGTGTTGGGGTCCTTAAAAAGTCTTACATGGCAGTTGATTATCCAATGATAATAAAAACCTTACATTGTGTGTATTTAACTTTTCAATTCCTTTCATAGTTATTAGACATTTTGAAGCTTTTCCCAGTCTTAAAGTAAAGTTGCAGTCAGTGATTCTGGAGAACGCCTGTTGTCAAAATCACTTTTTGTCAAAAATCTCTGAATATCTCCTCATGATCCACTACCTGTCTGTACTGTTTGTATGCTAATTTTTTAGTGTTAATATTACACAGCCTAGGCTCTGTAAACTAGTATGTTGCTAGCTACATTTCTTATTCATCCAGTGTTGTGTGTTTTAGGTTAATTGGACAGACCACAGTTTCAACATATATAACATTATATAAGGTGTGTGTACAATATGTGCAGAAATGTCTCATCAATCTCATGTTGTGTTATTAACTTTTGTTAATAATGCTGTGCTTGCTAACATTTCTTATTCATTGTGTGTGTGTGTGTGTGTGTGTGTGTGTGTGTGTGTGTGTGTGTGTGTGTGTGTGTGTGTGTGTGTGTGTGTGTGTGTGTGTGTGTGTGTGTGTGTGTGTGTGTGTGTGTGTGTGTGTGTGTGTGTGTGTGTGTGTGTGTGTGTGTGTGTGTGTTTTAGGTTAATTGGACCGACTGCATTTATCCCCAAGCGATGTTGCTCCCCCTTGTGGCGAGTCGCTGCCACTGTCTTCTTCCGCCATCTTTGTTACGATGCGTCCGGTCAAAATCATCATCTCATCTTCGTCTTCCCGCTCAAACCGAGGCGTTTCTACAGCGACGGAAGCCCCTCCCCTTTCACAAACACCAACTGACCAATCAGCAACACACGAGCGGCAAACACAGGAAGTCCAGGAGTCAGGAGGACCAATGGAGAGCCAGGAATAAAACTGTGTTGACGTACATCGCGGCGGCCGGAGTGGGAATGATCGGACTGTCGTATGCCGCTGTGCCGCTGTACAGGCTCTACTGCCAGGTGAGGGGAATAGGGGAACAGGGCTTTAAATAAGGATTGTTCTAAAGCTGTAGTGTGTAACTTTTAACTATCCTTAGTTAGAGGTTACGCACTATATCTTTAAAATAATCTGACATTTTTTTTCTTTTTTTAAGAAAATTTTTTGCCATTTTCAAGCTTTATTTGATAGTATGAAAACTCTATCTATCTATCTATCTATCTATCTATCTATCTATCTATCTATCTATCTATCTATCTATCTATCTATCTATCTATCTATCTATCTATCTATCTATCTATCTATCTATCTATCTATCTATCTATCTATCTTGTGTCATATTTGTGTTTTTTTTTTTTTTTTTAAGAACACAAACACACAACTGAAAAAGTAAAGACAAAACAAAATAAACAACTTACGTGGCGTACTCGGTTTTTACTATAAGTAAATGTTAAGCAGAAAATAAAAAGTCAACGAGGTGTCATGTAGGTCCCTTC
>NW_027648080.1:10000-12500 GCF_949987685.1 Ammodytes marinus
TGTGTGAATATCTCGATTCGAAGGAAAAAGGAAATAGATATATCGATGACTCTGTTGACTTTTAGAAGCATTTTCTCCAAGAAAGGGGGAAAAAAATTAACAAGGAACAAGATTTGAAACCGAGAAATATTTTTTTTGTCAAGAGTCTCGTGCAACAACTGCTTGAAAACAATGTTGAAAATAATGTAATTTAAGAAAGATGTATAAACATTGGCTCTTTCATCTGACACAGTAACTGAGCAGATACAGCTATAATAAGGCGCAGGGTTTTTCCTGCATAGAGAAATTTTCGGCGCCCCCCAAAGAGGATTTACCCAGCGCCGAAGGAAAATCACCAGCGCCAAAATTATAACATTTGAGAATAAATATAGCCATTTAAAACCTCTCCAAATTCATCCCAATTTAAGGCATCCTTCTTGAGGGGCTGGACAATAACTTGAATTTTAATTTTGATACTTCCCTCAAATCATGAAAACTAAATAATCGTAATTAAACTGTCAATGTTGTCATGGAAAAGTAGGTCCGCGTACTGACCCCCCAAAGGCCCATTCTGAGCCAGGAAAAACCCTGAAGGCCTAACCATCAATATGGACTGTGTGTGTCAATATTGGTCTGAGAAAGAAAAAAGGAAAAATAATATATCGATGGCTCTGTTGACTTGAATATCTGTCCTAGAAGAAGGGGAATTTATCTATCATCCAGGATTTTCGTTTTTTTAAAACATTTGCTTGACGTTGATTCCTTTATGTCTCGGTACAGCAACTATTCTATAATATCTTATATTTAAGATGAATTCTATAAATACTCCACAAAAGAATGATAACAATGGTTGACTCTCAGTATGTGGGAGTATAGCATCGGATATCTTTAATTCAGTCATTGAAAAGTCCTGTAAAAATAAAATGTATTGATCCTAAGAAAAAGACTTGAAACCAATTTGGAAGCATTTTAATCTGTAAATGTATCTCACTCCATCAGCCTACGTTTGCTTTCCGAATCTCATACTCTTTCTTTTTTCTATTCTACATACTACATCCGACGATAAAAAGAATCTAGTTAGGATGCAGTAGGCATACTATTGGGACATACTTTACTCTCTTATTTCATCATAACATTGCGCCTTGATCTTGCCTCTTGCTTTTATATCCGTCGCATCCCCGTTTGTTTTCATATGGAGGCTTCGTCGATGTTACGTCACTTCACGTGCGCACTGGATTGTGGGTCAGAATCGCCCAAATAGGATGCAGTTTTCAACACTAACAATCATGGCCGCATGAAGTAGGACATCCGGGTACTTCTAACCATCCTAAATCTGGCCACAAGAATCGGGACATCCTAAATCTTCTTTCTACCATACTATATAGTAGAAAGTATGCGATTCGGAACGCAACCTATGTTTAGGCCTTAAACGTAGCAGACCGGACGAGGAGAGTCGATGGGATTGGTCTACACTTCGTTTGGATTCAACGCTGTGATTTCCTACGGACACTGAACTAAACGAGATGTCGAGTTGCTGCTACGAGACTTTTCTCTGAATCAGAACATCGTGTGATTTAACAGCCGCCGTGACTTCTAAAAGATGACATATAATTATTAATCAATAAATTATGATGATAAACTGACTCTGGGCTCGTGTAGAGGTTTCATTCAGTTGCATCTTTTTTTTTTTTTTTTTTTTTTTAACCTTTATTTCTACAGGTAAATCCCATTGAGACCGAAGACTCTTTTGCAAGGGAGACCTGTTTTCCTTTCCCACGTTACCATTCACACACCGATAGCAGGCTAACTATCGACATTCACACGAGGCAAGGTGGGTGAAGTGTCTTGCCCAAGGACACAACAACCATGACACAGGTGGCAGCGCGGGGATCGAACCTCCAACCCTTTGATCATCGGCCGACCCGCTCTACCACCTGAGACACAGTCGCCCCAAATCTTAAACCACTTTAACATGTCACCATTTCAAATATGTTTTTAAATACTATTATTTTCGGATCGTGTATGTGTGTGTCTGTGTGTGTCTGTGTGTGTGTGTGTCTCTGTGTGTGTGTCTGTGTGTGTGTGTGTGTGTGCGCGCCATTGTCAAATTTCCCTAAAGAGTTGTTAAAATCGGGTAAATAAAGCCCTCTAGATAGTAAATAAAACAGTGACAATTGTTTAAAACTGATTTGAAATGTAGGCTACACAAAATCCAATTTTTATAAAGATAATTTTAAACTTTTCAATGCCATTTATTCACAAACAACAACAACACTCCTTCCATCCGGCAGGTGGCGGTAAAGAGCCGTTGGTCGCCATTTTGAATGAAACGAGGAAGAAGAAGAGGAAGAAGTTGTGTGTGTGTGTGTGTGTGTGTGTGTGTGTGTGTATATTTCTTGCTGGCTGCTTCACTCCTGTCTTTAGCCAAACACACAGAAGCGATTTTATTCATTTTATGGACTGATTTTTAACACTACGAGGCGCTTTCTGCCTTCGCGGGTAAATACGGTAATAAAACAAC
>NW_027648080.1:25000-60000 GCF_949987685.1 Ammodytes marinus
TCTATCTATCTATCTATCTATCTATCTATCTATCTATCTATCATTTGTAAGGACAATAAGCTATAGTCAATATGCCATCTATCGATCTGTCTGTTTGTTCATCATCTGCAAGGACAAGAAACTAGTTAATAAAGATGATATCTATCTATCACTGTGTGTGTGTGTGTGTGCGTGTGTGTGTGTGTGTGTGTGTGTGTGTGTGTGTGTGTATGTGTGTGCGCGTGTGTGTGCGTGTGCATGCTTGTTAAATTCTAATATATCAGCTAATGAACCTTATCTTTTGCCATTCAGTTATCACTTCATCGCTTTTTATAAACCGTCATAATTATGTCTTTTAAAGGTGTCACGAGGAACTCTTTAATATTTCTGAAAGAGTCGTCTAATTTTTTTCTTCTTTTATTACACTTTGTAACTGTTTTAAAAGTGCTATTTAAATAAAGTGTATTATTATTATTATTATTATTATTATTATTATTATTATTATTATCATTATTATTATTATTATTATTATTATTATTATTATTATTATTATTATTATTATTATTATTATTATTATTATTATCATTATTATTATTATTATTATCATTATTATTATTATTATTATTATTATTATTATTATTATTATTATTATTATTATTATTATTATTATTATTATTATTATTATTATTATTATTATTTATTTATTTAATTTATTATAATTTTATTGATTTGATTATTGAAGGCTTTGTGCTGCTGAAGTTGAGCTCATATCTGCTAATGGCCTGGTCCTCTTTCCTGCAGATGAGTGACGTGCCAGCAGGGGGAGCCACAGTCTTCACTGATGTGGGAGCCGCTGTTCGGCCCAAGAAGGTAAAAGTTCACTGCAGGCTTTATTATCATTATTAAAGGTGGAGTCAGTGATTCTGGAGAACGCTTGTTGAAGGTAAAAGTTATACACTACAGGCGTGTTGGTAACACTTTATGATAATGTTTATTTAATTAGGCTATATTGTACTTTCACCCATTTAATTCCATTTTAATTGCTGCCACTCTTCACCACTGTGTAAATGTTTCAATTGTTTTTTTGTTTTTTGTTTTTTCTTCTCTTCACCTGTTGTTGTGTGTTTGATGTATTTGCATTGAATATTGTGTATGTATTGTTGTTTTTCCTTGGAGTTTGTTTGAACTCGACACCATTGAAAATGAGGGTCACCCCCTCAATTGGTCTCTCGAGGATAAATAAAAGTTAAATGAAAATGAAATGAAAAATTTGTAAGTGATTCATAAGTCATATATAAATCATTAGATAATGATGAATTAATGATTTACAAAACAGTACTGTATATGAACATCATTATAAAGTGTTACCGGCCTACTTTATTATCTTTTTGATTATTTAAAAAATAAAAAATAATAAGCTTTATTAGACAGTTGTGGAGAGAGAAAAAAAAAAGCCGAAATCTCACAAATTTCAAAAATATGTTGAGATTTAAAGTTTGGGATAACGTCACAGTGAAACAGATAGACACAGATGCATGTTAGAAGATTACATATATATGTTAGCTAAATTATGGAAGTAAATAAAGCTTGAAAAATGCCCCAAAAAAAGGCCCGTAAATGTCTGTATGTCACTCAGGGTACGGCTGTGTTTTGGTGCAATCTTTGTGTAGTGAAATGCTGTTCCAACGAATTCTCTCGGAAATGGGATTCATAGAGAGAGAGAGAGAGAAAGAGAGAGCGTGAGGGGGATAGAGAAAGAGAGAAGGAGAGAGAGAGTGAGATTGAGAGAGAGTGAGACAGAGGGGGGGAGACAGAGTGAGAGAGAGAGGCTGTTCCTTGTGTGTGTTTTTGTTGTGCTTACATTTTTTTTTGACTCCAATACAAAAATTAAACAAAACAAAACCTGTCTGTCTGTCACTCAGGGCTCGGCGGTGTTTTGGTACAACCTGTTCCCCAGTGGAGAGGGCGACTATCGCACCAGACACGCAGCCTGTCCCGTGCTAGTCGGAAACAAATGGGGTGAGTTTACTGCTGCTGATATTTCGTTAGCCTCATAGCATAATTGCATAAATCATATTTACTCTACTCTACTTTTACTCTACATCTACTCTACTCTACATCTACTTTTCGTGAGCCTAATAGCATAATTGCCAAAGTCATATTTTAAGGGTTATAGAGTAGGGTAAAGTAGAGGGATATGTTTTTTTCTACCTGTTTTATTTCTATTCATTCGCTTTTCTAATGTGTATTATGTATGTTAATCTTGCCCCTGTAAAGCACTTTGAGTGGCCTTGTGTCTGAATTGTGCTATAGAAATAAACTTGCATTTTCTTGCCTTGCCTACCTCATACTGCTATTTATAGTATTTATTAAAGTGTGTAGAATTGTGTGTTTTATTTCCTAGCAGATTTTGTAGAAAGTAATTATAATATCCATAAGTACATTTAATTTAGTGCATAATAGCTGATTTTTTTTTTTTATTATTATTTTTTTTCCCTTAGAAAGGGTCTCATATATGTCCATATTTCTGCATATTTTGGACCAAGGCCTAGTGCCGCAATCTTGAAAGTGTCATAGTTGGAATGTCATCAGGTGCATTGTTTAAAATTTAGAATTGTTCTTGTCCTTGAAGGCCACTGTAGCTTCTGTTATTATTCAAAAGGGGTGGGGTTACCCAGGGAGTGTTGCATTCTAGAACTTTCTTGATGATGTCATATTACACACTGCACCTTTAAATGATTTTTTTTATTATTGTGAGACTGGGAACTGTGTAAATTAAATCTCGGGATTCATTTAAGTTTTCCTGATTCTGAAAACATGCGTCTGAAATTATTTTCTTTGGAAAAATGTGCTTTTAAAGGTGCTCCGAGGAACTTTTAAATATTTCTGAAACAGTCTCATTTTTCCTCTGATGATCATAAATTACATGTAACCGCAAACGAGACCGTCAGTGCAAAAGAATGCTATTTTTTGGGAGGGGGGTGAGTTTACGGAAAACATGGCTGAACAATTTATCGTCCCTGACATTCCATTCACGCTATAACAGACCTAAGGCTTTTATATATTTATTTTTTAATTTAAATCTAATCTCAAATCTAAGGGCTTCTAATACATAGCAGCGCTGTGACATGTACTTTTCTTCCTCCTGTTTTAGTCTTTGTTCAAATCGGGTGAGTTCACGCATCGTCAACGGCCTTATACTACAACATTCAGTTTGGAAAAATTTACTTTAAAAGCTGCTACGAGGAACTTTTAAATATTTCTGAAACAGTCTCATTTTTCCTCTGATGATCATGAATTACATGTAACAGCAAACGAGACCATCAGTGCAAAGAATGCTATTTTTTTATATAGTTTTTCTTAATGCCTTTGTCATGGGTATACGCTCACCCAGGAACAACAGCTGGCGTGGTAAAAACACTACCGCTTTAGTCCAAAGGGGGGCGCTAGAATTAACACAAAATGAAAGTTCCTCGGAGCACCTTTAATATATTCTCTCTCTCACACACTCTCTCTCTCTCTCTCTCTCTCTCTCTCTCTCTCTCTTTCTCTTCTCTCTCTCTCTCTCTCTCTCTCTCTCTCTCTCTCTCTCTCTCTCTCTCTCTCTCTCTCTCTCTCTCTCTCTCTCTCTCTCTCTCTCTCTCTCTCTCTCTCTCTCTCTCTCTCTCTCTCTCTCTCTCTCTCTCTCTCTCTCTCTCTCTCTCTCTCTACAGTGTCTAATAAATGGATCCATGAACGCGGGCAAGAGTTCAGACGGCGCTGTGGCCTTCAGGAGAACGACTGACAACAACAAAATATCATCTGAAGAGTGTGTGTGTGTGTGTGTGTGTATGTCTGTTACAGTGTGTGTGTGTGTGTGTGTGTCTGTTACAGTGTGTGTGTGTGTGTATGTCTGTTACAGTGTGTGTGTGTGTGTGTGTGTGTGTGTGTGTGTGTGTGTGTTAGGGCTGCAAGATTCTTTTTAAAATGTGAATCTTTATCTTTTGAATTGAGATCACGATTTTCTCATTTTAAGTTCCCGACGTTTATGGATAGAAATATGATTTATTTTAAACTTTTTTCAAATTAATTGTGCAGCCCTAGTGAGTATGTGTGTGTGTGTGTGTGTGTGTGTTACAGTGTGTGTGTGTGTGTGTGTGTGTGTGTGTGTGTGTGTTACAGTGTGTGTGTGTGTGTGTGTGTGTGTGTGTGTGTGTGTGTGTGTGTGTGTGTGTGTGTGTTACAGTGTGTGTGTGTGTGTGTGTGTTACAGTGTGTGTCTGTGTGTTACATTGTGTGTGTGTGGGTGTGTTACAGTGTGAAGGTTTTTAATCATAACAGGTCAAAATGAGCCCAACCTCTAACTGGAAGAATCGACTATATAAGGCTCAGGTGCATTTGACTGATTTTACTTAGACTTTTAAAGGTGCAGTGTGTAACTTTGTGTGTGTACGTTGACTGAATACTTCTACCGGGATGTTAAAGAGGACCTATTATACTACTTTTCTGGTCTTCATTTCTTGTTTTACACTGCTATAGAGCAACCTGACACCAATCACATCACAAAAAACTATGTAGATTTTCGGGAAGCTCTTTCTCTTATTTTGGCGATCCAGCATGCCTGTGCTTCGGGCATCTCCGCTCCCTCCGCCTGTGCTTCGGCCATCTCCGCTCCCCTCCCCCCCGCCCCCTCCTGCAAACCCCACTCCGTTGTGATTGGTTACCTTCCTTCCGGAACACTTTCAGTGGCGGGAAGCGCGAGCATGGACCTATAAGGGCGCGAGGCAGACGCGAGCAAGGAAGTGACAGCATTACCATACATGGAAACATCCGCGTGGTGACGACACCAAGTTACATGCGACGTCACGAAGTTACAAAGCATCAAGCCGCTTTGAAGACGTGACTTCTCGACTGGCTAGAATAGTGTCTTGTGCTCTGCACAGACACCCCAGACGGTCAGCAGGGAATACGTCGAAATGCATGTAAGTCATTATTTGATAATTTAGTATGGTTAAGCATGACTATGAATCATCATAACAACGTTTATAGGTCATAAAAGTCAAAAAGTACCATAGGTCCTCTTTAAGACAGCTCCGGGTCTCTCTCTCTCTCTCTCTCTCACCCCCTGTCTCACTCTCTCCCTCTTTCTATCTCTCTCTCTCTCTCCCCTCTCTCTCAATCTCTCTCTCTTTTTCTTTTTCTCCCCTCCCCCTCTATTTCTCTCTTTCTCTCTACCTCCCTCTCTCTCTTTCCCTTTCTCTCTCTCCTATTGAATGTAACTCGCCCACAATGTCAATCCCTCCCATTTTCTTACACACACACACACACACACACACACACACACACACACACACACACACACACACACACACACACACACACACACACACACACACACACACACACACACACACACTTTTACTGTGTAATAATCAGACTGAAATTGTACAAAACTGAATTAATCAAACTTGAGCGTTCTCTACCGACTGAAATGTTTTGATTTGTAGAAAGTATAAATGTTAAGAATGTGAAGACGAAGTGATTGTGTCTGTGAAATCATATGCTGCTAATCAGAACAAATAAAGTAAGCTATATCTAAACATGCTTTCAATTATTTTATTAAGATAATTTTTTGGCATTTTCAAGCTTTATTTGATAGTTCAGAGTTGAAATGGGGAGACAGAGAGAGACAGAGAGAGAGAGGGGGGGGGGGGGGGATGACCTGCAGTAAAGGTCCACGGGTCGGATTTGAACCCGCGACCACTGCAACGAAGGCCGGAGCCAATATGGTACACACTCTATCCACTACACCACCGGAGCGCCCTGCTTTGACATTTTTTAACATTTGAATAACTTTTGTTGCATGTGCAGCTCAACACACAACAGCTTGTAGGCATGTTTTTTTTTTTTTTTTTCTTTAACCTTTATTTCTACAGGTAAATCCCATTGAGACCGAAGACTCTTTTACAAGGGAGACCTGTTTTCCTTTCCCACGTTACCATTCACACACACATTCATACACCGATAGCAGGCTCACTATCGACATTCACACGAGGCAAGGTGGGTGAAGTGTCTTGCCCAAGGACACAACAACCATGACACAGGTGGCAGGGCGGGGATCGAACCTCCAACCCTTTGATCATCAGCCGACCCGCTCTACCACCTGAGCCACGGTCGCCCCATGTTGTGACCGGTTGTGACACTCTCATCACTCACTCAGACGCAAAGTGCATCTCCTCTGCTGACATGTCTCTGAGGTGTAATTCCTGGTTCTCACCCATTGGCCACAATAGAGAGGGCGCTGTTTCCCGCTCGGTCAGACGGGACAAAAACACCTCAATATTCAAAACTGCTCAATCATTTTTGACAAAAGCAGCTCGTATAGACAGACAAGAGTCGTGGCTTTAAAGAAAGTAATGTTTTTTTTTTGTGAAATGGACGTTTTATTAAGTTTTTATTAAGTTTGTTTGCAGAAGACAGGTCTCCTTCAATACAAAGTGGATGAAACGGTGTTCAATGCTTTCCCCCTTGATGGGCGTGGCCTATTTCATACACTGTCTCTATTCAGGCCTCTGATTGGTTCAACCACACAGTTATTACTCTCTTGCCAAAACACATCTGTAGTGAAGTGAGTCAAACATGGCTCTATGCAAATTCAGGTGGCCTGTTGCTTTACATATTGCCACCGTAAAGGATTACGGGATACCACTATCTCCTTTCCTTTCGCATAGGTTGGTCCGGAGTAACCTATGCTAAAGGAGGGTTAAAGGATGAATCGAGGCTCCTTTCCTATGCCTTTCCTAAGCATTTTGAGAATTCGAACCACCTATCCGCCGAGTACTTCCGGGTCGTCTCGATAGGAAAGGAAATTTCCTATATGCAAAAAAGAGACTCCGTAGAGGCCCCAGCTGTTGTTATTTGAGGCTTTGAACTGCTTGAATAACATTAGTTATCAGTTATTTATGTCACACACACCTGAACTGAACGGTGGATTGCTGCCATGGGAATATTTTCCAGATCTCACGCCTACGAAGCGGTATACAGGCCTCTACTCGATTTGATTTTACTAAGTTATTCACCTCTTGCCAAAAACAATAACTGTGGTGGAGTGAGTCAAACCTGGCTCTATGCAAATGATGTGGTCGGATGGATGTCAACAAGCTGGGGCGACTGTGTCTCAGTTGGTAGAGCGGGTCGGCCGATGATCAAAGGGTCGGAGGTTCGATCCCCGCCCTGCCACCTGTGTCATAGTTGTGTCCTTGGGCAAGACACTTCACCCACCTTGCCTCGTGTGATTGTCGATAGTTAGCCTGCTGCTATCGGTGTATGAATGTGTGTGTGAATGGTAACGTGGGAAAGGAAAACAGGTCTCCCATGTAAAAGAGTCTTCGGTCTCAATGGGATTTACCTGTATATAAATAAAGGTTAAAGAAAAAAAAGCTGTGGGAATATTTCTCACGCCTACGCCTCTGCTCGATTTGACCACAAAGTTATTAATCTCTTTCCAAAAAATATCTGCAGTGAAGTGAGTGCACCAGCACAAATGCACTTAAAATGGCACTTTTTAATGTGAGGTCCAGTATGACCCAAACCAACATGAATGACATGAGCATTTTCTCATCTGTGACCTCTGACTTTGCAGACTGGTTACACACACACACACACTCACTCACTCACTCACTCACTCACTCACTCACTCACTCACTCACTCACTCACACACACACAACACGCACACACACAAACACACACACCTTAAAGTCTGACCTGACATGGATAGGGAGCAAAGGAATGGGGGATAAAATTGTTGTAATGTTGTCAAATGTTTTAGTTAAAGGAATACTTCACCCATACGGAACCAGCGTTCTATCATTATAAAATCACTATTATAATATAATGAATGAGGTTTTTCGTCCCTCAGTCTTCCCTTGGCCCAACTGTCCTGTTAATCCTAACCCCCTTACTGTGATGTCACAAGAAGGAAAATATAGGGTTAGACAGTGAGACCATAAAACACTCTTTCTGCCTTTTCTCAGACTAAGATGATCCGATTTTTAAAAGAATTGCACATTTATACTAAATAGGATCTCAGAGTTCAATACACCTTCATATTACAACCGGTGAAGTAGGCCTTTAAGATCCTAGCTGCAGCATTCTGAACCATTCAAGTAGTAGCACACAGCCAAGCACTTAACAAAGGGAACATATCAACCTCACCTGAGCCTAAGGTGTAGTAGTTAAAGTTTCAATGGAATAGTTTTTATAATTAATTATAAAGATCTTCCCATGGCGGTGGAACAGACACTTGGATAACTTCCAGTGTTTTGATGTCCAATTTGAATAGAATACAATGAACGAAAATCTTGCTGCTATGGGAATGTTTCCCACACCTACTAAGGTATGCCGGCCTCCGCTTGGTTTGACCGCAAAGTTATTCATTTCTTGCCAAAAAACAATAACTGTAGTGAAGTGAGTCACACCTGGCTCTATATGCAAATTCAGGTGCGGTCTGATGGTGGTCATAATCCAGAGCATCCCTGCAGAAAGAATCTCCCTCCTCCACAGATGACGCTGTCAACATCCCTGTGATTATAATAACACAAAGGTCTATCCAGCCCGGGTCGTTCTCTGCCTGTCATTCCCCTCTCTGTCTGTCTGTCTGTCTGTCTGTCCTCTTCACAGCAGACCCGGGTTAGAATCCAGCCCGGGTCGTTCTCTGCCTGTCATTCCCCTCTCTGCCCCATTTCATCTCTGTCTCGACAAAACAGTCTAATGAAAAAAAAAAAAAGCTCAAAAATTGAGAATATTAAAAAAGAGAGATTGGGTGTGTAGCAGTTCACCATGCTGCCCCAGGCACATACAACAAGATAGGTGTTCAATGCTTTCCCACACGATGGGCGTGGCCTATTTCATGCAGTGTCTCTATTCAGGCTTCTGATTGGTTCAACCACAAAGTTATTCATCTCTTGCCAAAAAACAGTAACTGTGTTGTGGAGATTGACACCTGGCTTACAGAGCCAAAATACGTTAGAGGCACTCCTAAAAAACGGTTGGTCAGTCGTAAACAGTAGAATGGGCAGGCCCAAAGATCCCATATGTGACTATTACTATTTTAAGTTAATATATGTTTTTTGTATTTATCAATTCTGTCCTCATGTTTGATCTTGGGGCAGTTTCTATACTAGCCGCCTCCAGTCACCCATTAGGACGAGGTCTGTTTGTGTATTTAGAGCAGCGGTGTCCAAACTTCGGCTCGCGGGCCAACTGCACAACAGAATCTCTGCAGAGATTGGGTGTGTAGTATTTCACCATGCTGCCCCAGGCACATACAACAAGTCCTTACAACACTCCTAAAGACGGTTGGTTAGAGTTACATGATAAGTCGTAAACAGTAGAATGGGGCGGGCCAGAGATCCATATGTGATGTATAAAGACAGTCTGCTGTTAGAGTGAGAGCAACTCTGTGGCTGAGCGTCTGACTGACAGGATGAAGACCCTCAATGTGCTGATGCTTATGGCCGCAGCCCTCTCTCTTGGTGAGTACCTCTGGAGTTCATCTTTACAGCCACGGGAAAAAATTAAGAGACCAGTCTCGATTTTTCTTAAATCTTTTTCTCTACATTACTTATTGAAAATGCTCTTAATGACAATATTTTTATTGTGAATTTTGTATAAATGTTGTCAGTAGTTTGTATTATAAAATCAAAATGTTAATTTTACTCAAAGATATGCCTCTAGACTAATACACTGAATATTTGGAGTTGTCTCTTAATTTTTTCCGGAGCTGTATATATTGCACATATTGTAGATAATCTTCCACATATTGATCGTTATAATTTATTTACTTGTTTTATTTTATTCTTATATATACCGTTTTGTTTTGCCTTTCCTGTTGCACTATTTACAATTAATTTTATTGTAAATATTTAATTGTATAAATGTTATCCTCTTATTCTTATTACACCGTGGGTCGGAGACGAACTTTATTTCGATGACTCTGTATGTCTGGAACATATTTTGTAATTGACAATGAAGGGACTTTGAATTTAGCTTCGGCATATATTCTCCTGGAATACTGATTGTGCTTGTTCTGATTTAGACTTCTCCGTGGCTCAAGACCCAGCTTCTGGTGAGTACAACTTTTTATTAATTATTTTTTCTTACTTTTTTTGTGTGAGAAGAGACATAACACCAGACAGAGGACAATGCTTAGGGTGTGTGTGTGTGTGTGTGTGTGTGTGTGTGTGTGTGTGTTTGTTTGGGAGGGACCGCAAACCACAGATGTGTATTTAAATACTTTTTTTCCTCCTTTAACACCACACTTGTTATTATAAGTTTATTTATGTTTATTGTATTTATCAATTCTGTCCTGATGTTTGAGCTTGGGGCAGTCCCTGTACTAGCCGCCTCCAGTAGGTCTGTTTGTGTATTTAGAGCAGCGGTGTCCAAACTACGGCCCGCAGGTTAGGGCCCCCCTGAGCCCTCGGGCCCGGTAGCATGCACACGGGCGGGGCCGTTTCAATATAGTTAAGGCAGCTACTGGAGCAGGGTTGTCCAATCTACGGCCCGCGGGCCAACAGCGGCCCGCAAACCGTTTTTAATTGGCCCGCAGCACATTCTAAAAATAGAAAAAATAAAAAGAAGCTGGAGATGCGGTATTTAAATAAAATAAAATGCGTGTGTGTGTGTGTGTGTGTGTGTGTGTGTGTGTGTGTGTGTGTGTGTGTGTGTGTGTGTCCTCAGGTCAGACGACTGAGCGGCTGCACACAAGGAAAGACCTGGTCAGGTTCCTGAGGGATTACATCACCGCAGAGGAGACAAAAGTGGGACAGATCAGAAAGTAAGAGAGACTGCAACATTGATTTTGTTTCTTTTAAAGATTATTTTTGGAAGAGGACTGAGAGGGGGGGCGGGGGGGGGGGGGGTTGCACACCTTATAACATTAAAAAAAATTGAACCCCGCCCGGGCCTGAGGGCCAGTCTTGGGCTCAGGCAGAGAATCTAACCTTTTGTGTGTGTGTGTGTGTGTGTGTGTGTGTGTGTGTGTGTGTGTGTGTGTGTGTGTGTGTGTGTGACAGATGGGTAAACACACTGAACATCCTCTCCGAGGGTTCTCAGGACCTTTATCCCCCGATCAACGCCTTCAAACTGATGAAGAAACTCAACACAGACTGGGGAGAGCTGGAGAGTCTGGTGCTGCAAGACATGTCTGATGGTACACACACACACAGACACACAGACACACAGACACACACACACACACACACACACACACACACACACACACACACACACACAGACACAGACAGACAGACAGGCGCACACATAAACACACACACACACACACACACACACACACACACACAGACAGACAGGCGCACACACACACACACACTCATTAAAGCATGCACACACAGACAGACAGACAGACACACACGCACAGACACGCACAGACACATGCACATGCACACACACACAGAAAGACAGACACATGCACACACATGCACATGCACACGCACACGCACACACACACACACACACACACACACACACACACACACAGACAGACAGACACATGCACACACATGCACACACGCACTGGAAGTTATCCAAGTATCTGTTGGGACCTGTTCTGCTCCCACACTGAAACAGTAATTAAATACTCTGCCTTAGGCTCAGGTGAGGTTGATATTTCCCTTTGTAGTCTGCCCAGATCTGATTTAAAAAAAAAAAAAAAAATTCTGATAGGTAGTTCCAAGGTAGTTTTTTTTATTTTCTTGTTTTCTATATTCCTTTTTTTTTGACAGTTTGCAACAGTCATCAACACAAAACACTGATAAATCATTGATGGCAGCTAATCCACTGATATAGGACCAATTAGCAATTTCCAACTACTACAGTGACGGTATGACTGTGGCCACTAGAACTGATCTCTGGTCATCAAAGGTTTTGAACCAGATTTTTGAGATTATTTTTGATTTTTTTTTTGATTAGGTTGTTTCAATTATAGGGGAGAACGGGGTAATGTGAGACACTTTTTACATTATCTAAGCGAGCTAAAATGATTTATCAGTCAAATTTACACATTTCCCATTAATTCAGGATGTTTCCTAGAAATGGGCATTAGAGGAATGTATTCAAGACAAAGGGCAGTGAAAATATGATTGTTTTTAAAAAAGTTGTCTTGTGTCTCACTTTACCCCAGCAAACTGAGACAGACTAGATAAATCAAGGGGGTAAACTGATCCACTAACTTCCATAACAACACATGTTGTAACAGTAAGAATCCTGAAAGCTAGCTTGAAAACCAAATATTCCAAAACTAATGTCGGACTAGTAACAGAATCATGGGGTTTGGTCAATCAAGCAAAAAAAAATTCTAAACACTTGAAAGTAACTCTGATCAAATAATAAACATATAATTCACATTCAATAATTAACATTCAAATGACAGATAAAACCAGTTAGATTAAAACACAGTCTGGGGGTCAGAACACAGGACCCTTAGAGCCAGCTAGTGTCTGGGGGTCAGAGCAAAGAACAATCAGAACCAGCTAGAACAGCCTGGGACTCAGAACACAGGACTAGACCCAGCTGTCATTTTCCATATTTTGAGTCTTTGAGTAATATTTTTTTTGCATTTGTTTTATTGGGATCATTCATTGAATGAAGACATATTACTTAGAGTCTATTGATGTTAAAGGTCACTCTCCTGTCCCCCAGATACATACCTGCCAAACTATGCCCTTGCTGACACCCCTTCAACCATCAACCCCCACCTCCAGCCCACATTGTCTTTTGTCTTATTCAAACTAGTCTCCTTGCTAACTCAAATATAATGGATTCATTAAAAGAGGGCACAGACACTGCCTCACTTTACCTTACAGCATTTGTCAGCATTTGTCTTTTTACCCCACTGCCACAATTTGAGAAAAAACTACCTCTCTCAGCAATTCAGGCTAATCTTCAGTTATCATCATCACATGGTTTCATATGTTGGTAGTTCATCAACATGTATGATAGAAGTCTTTCTACCTGAATCAATTTGCTTTGGCACAACACTCGATTAAGTTGACAGCAAGAAAATTTACTTTTACATGCAAAAATAGAAATTTTTGTGAAAAAAAAGTGCTTACAAAATCACCATGAGGTCCTCTCTTTCATGGCCAAGGGGAAATGAGAGAGGCTTGAAAACATATATCTCACATGACCAAAAATGTGTTCCATTGCCTAGATACAGGGGGTGTCTCACATTACCCGATGTCTCACATTTCCCCGTTCTCCCCAATTATAAAAGTAAAATGTTCTTAGTAATGGCAGAATTTTATAAATAAAGGTTATTTTTTAGATATTTAGTAGGGTTGGGCGGTATCCAATTTTTGATACCTTTTAACCTTCCTCAAATTATACCTCGGTATACGGTATTACCGTTGTGCCAGGGTATGAAGGTCTTGAGGTTCAAATACATTGGCCACTTGTGACTTTTTCTGTGTCTGTAGCCGAGGCCAGCGCTATTCGCCCACTGTCAGCTTGCACCAAGCCGTCTCTGTGCATTTACCGGCGTAATACGCTCACAACACGGGGGAATAAATATAAAAGCAGCTGGTTTGAACGAAAAAACCCAAAACCTAAACCCCTAAACCTAAACCCCGCCCCACCTTAAGGGCAGGGTCATAAACCCTCGGTCTTCTGGGTTGTTTGTAGCCAGTCTTGAAGACAAACATTACAATAGACACTAGCATGATTTTGGATTTTGGATTATGAATAACTTTTGGTTATAAAGCACATCACATGCCATTCATTCAGGTTTACGAGGGACCCCCCCCCCCCCCCCCCCCACTCTAGGTCTGTGTCCCACCTTGGCCCCCCCAGCCACAATGTCCTGGAAACGCCCCTGTGTGGCTGAAACCATGGTGTTCTGGTTGTAATGCTGGTCAGGTTGAAATGTGGAATACTTTGTGTTTTGATCAAATAATGTCCAGAGTTCTAACAGTCTGTTTTGTCTGTTGTTCTTAGTGACTGCTCACTGCCACCGCGAGAGTGCCGCCTCCAAATACTCTGGTGAGTAACACTTGATCAAAGCAGAAGTTTATCTGGATGCTCTGTGGCTGAGAACAGACATATCTTCTCCTAGAGGACTGACAGAATTATGATTCTTGTGCTTCAGATCCCGATGCTGTGATCATTTCGAGTGAAACGCAATCACTCGACCAGTTTTTACATATTATCGAGTGTGATGTTGCCGGTGTGGACACTATCGTTGATGTTGCCAAATATACGAACTACGGATGCTTCTGTGGAGCGGGAGGCAAGGGCACACCTGTGGATGAACTGGACAGGTGAGCATTTACTCATTTAGCTTCATACTCAAAACTGTAACGGTGCTCAGAGGAACTTTCAGTTTGTCAGTTTTAGTGTTTTTACCACGCCAGCTGTTGTTCCTGGGTGAGCGTATACCCATGACAAAGGCATTAAAGGTTCAGTAAGCGGAATGGTCAGTTTAGCTAACTTCCTGTCAGTGACTGCAGTTAGCAGTCCCCTCCCTCGTCCCTACGTCACCACATTAATGCACTGCGGTCTTCAAGCAGCGAGTTATCTAGCATAAATCTCAGATCCATAAATGTGATAAAACATGATATATGGTAAATGGACTTGTATAGCGCTATATCTCCGTTATTCACAGACTCAGAGCGCTTTACACATTGTTTTTTTGTACACATTCACCCAGTCACACACACATTCATACACCGATAGCAGCAGTTACCACGCAGGGTAGGCTTTAGCACTACGGTGCTAAGCTAACTAAGCTAACTATCGGGAGCAATTTGGGGTTCAGTGTCTTGCCCAGGGACACTTCGACATGTGGCGGGGAGACGGGGGATCGAACCTCCGACCCTGCACACCAGAGGCGAGCTCCCTACCCACTTCGCCACTGCCGCCTGCTGATAAAAACCATCAAAACCGACATTGGGAAGGATTTTTACCTGCTCCGCCATTGTAGGCGCATGAACAGTCCCCCATCTGTCACTCTGCACCGGCAGTGAGACGGGTGCCGGTTTGTAGCATTCTCTCTTCTGATTGGTTATCACTAGTGGGATCCCCGAAAAGTTTATTTGCCGATTACATGCAGAGCGGGTGACTGAGAGATCGGCTTTATGAAACGTGCACACTATGTATGTGATCACTGTATGAATAAAGAGCGATTTAACAAGTATATTAACATCAATAAATCGCTTACTTCATCTTTAAGAAAAACTATATAAAAATAGCATTCATTGTACTGATGGTCTCGTTTGCTGTTAAGGTGCGGCCACACTACACGCGTTACACGCATACAGACGCGTATAAAATCGGGAACCATTGGTTTACGCGCGTAGATACGCTAAAGCAACACTTTAGGCGCGTTAGCCGCATATGAGCCGCGTATATACGCACCTAACGCGCCTACGCGCGGAGTTCAAAAAATGTAACTTTTTACGCTCCTACGCATGATACTTAGCCGCGTTGGCCAATCAGCGTTGTGCTTGTGCCGACGTCACATACATTGGCACGGTGGGAGAACAGTGTACTGTACACAGAGGCTGAGAGACACCGAGGAGGAAAATGTATTGCAGGCAGCCGAGCCGGTGCTGTATGACAGCAGCTCAGGAATAGAAGACGTGGGGAGAGTAAACCAGAAGAATGGACTTCCTGGTTATTTCAGTGAATATGTGCGGCTGTGCTTTAGCCGATAAACCAAGTTAGCGCTGGATAGCATTAGTTAACTCACCCGGTTGTGTGCGGGCGGCTTGCGCCTCATATTATGAACCCAAACATGACGGCTATGTCCGGGGAACTTTCACGACAAGTACAGCCACGGTCCCCTGTCACAGCCAGGTAGGGTAATGTTGGCTACTTGCCTTTATTTTGTGCCGCCGTGCACCGATGCTGCTGTGTTTGTTATGTAGCTGCCTTGCTGTTTGTATGAATTTCCGAGCGGCGTGAATATGCAATGCTGTTTTAATGCTAGGCTATTTGTGCTGTTCAGTTGCTGTTTATTTGTCTTTTAGCACAGTTGTTTGCCGTGTTGTTGTTATTTAATGCGGACATGATCGCTGTTGTGTCTGGTCGGGTCTGATCGCAGCGATGGTTGATTAGGGGAAATAAATGATCGGGAGGGAGACTAGGCACGTTACGCACATAGAACCATTTTTGACACAAAATGATCAAGCAACATTTTAGCTGCGTTACACGTGTAACGCGTGTAGTGTGGCCGCACCTTTACATGTAATTTATGATCATCAGAGGAAATATTACAAAGTTCCTCGTAGCACTTTTAATAAATGGTCCAGTCCGTTTTAAAATGTGTCTTGTTTGTTTGTCTTCACCCGTAGGTGCTGTCAAGTACATGATGACTGTTACGGGAAGGTTCAGGTGGACCCTAACTGCAAAAGCTGGTTTTGGAGCGTGTTAGGGCAGGACAACGTTCCTTACGCTAAGCGCTATAAATACACCTGTGACAAGAAAACCGGAAAGGCCGTCTGTCTCGGTGAGTACATCCAAATAAATGGCATTTCTTGGTCACATGATCTTATACTCTCTTTCATTTGCTCATAAAAGCTGTGCAGTATTTCAGCCTGGAAATCCAGTGGGGGGTTACCATGATAGCACTGCTACCAGCAGCTTTCCACTATTGCCTCTGATGTCCAGCTGAGTGAAAATAGTAGCCAGCCGAGGTCTCATCCCTAGGGGAGTCCGGGGGTATCCCCCGGGAGATTTTTTTTACCTTTTTAAAGTGAAATGCATGAATCTTTTACGGGACATATTTTTCTGTAATATAATGAATGCATTTAAATGCAGTGAGAGGAACGAAGCAGAAGAACTCTGTTGTCCAGTTATCTTTTTTTCCCACAGACAAGACTGAAATAGGCTGTAGACTAAACACAGTGCATGGGCAACTGAGGGCAGCCCCATTTTCCAACTGTTTTTATATAAACTCAATACACACTGCATGGACGTGAACGTGACGTGATCAGTTAACCTCGCATTACCTCCCAGATGAACTGATTCATTATCAAGCTATTAACTATCTACCAAAACATTGTATTCCTTTTTTTGTATGATGATTTACATTTACATAATATGATGTTGATATCAAACACACAAACTGGGGGGGGGGGGGGGGGGCCCTGGCAGTCGGGACCCTAAGCAACCGCTTATTTCGCTTATGCCTCGGGCCAGCTCTGCTGACCAGTGACCACTATAAGTGGGTGGGTAACTTGGAGGCAGGCTGTCCTGCCCACCCAATAATACAATTAGAAGCAATGCATGGTAATGGTACATTCTTTAGTATTAATTAATTGTCTGAATTTTATTTGACATTTTCTTGGACAGCGAACGAACAGGTCTGTCCGATAGTGGGTCTGGACTTCCACCTAAAAATAAATAAATAAAATAAAATCTTCAATTTTGATTGGGTGGGCACAGCCCACATTTGGTTGGGTTGTGCCCACCCTTGCCCCTGGCTACCGCCTGCCCTGTTTGGGTCAACACTTAACAATATTGGTGTTCACTCAAATCTTCCATTAGTAAGAAAGATGAATTTTCTGTTTTGCCCCTTTGCTCCTTTTCCATCACTTTAGTTTTAACATTGCTGACTTGAACAACAAGTCAAAAATATATTTTTTTGGAAATAGGCCTAAATTATGTTGAGAAAAACAGTTTGCGTCAAATTTATGCTGTTCTCAGTTTGTTTCATTTTACAGCTTGTTGACAGTTCTCTCATCTTTCTCTTCCTCAGAGACAAACGACGCGTGTCAGATGGTCCTCTGTGAGTGTGACCGGGTCGCCGCGGAGTGTTTCAACATAACACCTTACAACGAAGAGAACTTCATGATTGACCAGTCCCGCTGCAAATAAGGACAGTTGAATCAAATTGTAATCACACATCTCTAGCGCTGTAACGATACATATGATTTATTAAATTTGAAAAACATTATATTGAAGTAACATTTATAATTAAATTTAACTTAAAAATGGGGTATATGATTTGGGAAAAAATTGCTGTTGGGATAGAGATTCGAATACAAATACCTCAACCGCTCCACTTGTTCTCTTTGGTCCCTCCCCTATGGTCCCTCCCTGACACGCTCTACACCAACAAAGTCGTGCCAAAGTGAATGGACAGTCCCAACAGCTAATAAGAACAGAGAATCGGGAGCCTCGCTCTGATTGGTCATAGTGAACATTAGCGGTGGCAATTTTTGGGGACGGCACACAGAGGCAAATATTACAGTGAAAAAGTTACCCACCCTATAGCTTTTATGTTACATTTAATAAAAAATAACCTGAACAGATTTGAACACGAAGAACAATATAAGCAAAATTAATAAATAAATAACGATAAAGACATAACATTTATCTCTTCTCTGTAAGTTAGAAAACAAATAAACACTTAACACCTTCCTTCACCAAACCTGATTGGTTGATTTAAGACAAGAGTTAAAAAATTAAAAAATATTAAAAGAAAAATTATAATTATCGTGATTTTGGTTTCAATATGCGTATCATTACAGCCCTACACAGATCAGGTCCACCATGTCTGCATGTGAATACACTGTGTTTATGATGAGCTGTAACTATCCATCACTCCTTCCATGGACCAAATGACTCCTGTTGGGTTTGACACTGTGAAGTTATCCTGATCATTTTTTAATCCCGGTAAAGGGTTTTTTACTGGGAGTTTTTTCTCAGCCGAGATAAGGGTCTAAGGGCAGGGTGTCATGCTGTATGTAATGTAAATCCCGCTGAGGCAAATGTCTGTTTGTGATATTGGGCTGTAGAAATAAAACTGATTTGATCTGATAATAAACACTATTACAACTGCATTTCTCATGTTCTCCTCATACTGCTATACTATTTTTAGCATATTATTTTGGTATTGACCATTTATGACCAATTATACTGAGGGTCTCCAAAAGCTTAGCAGCGGCCCTGGTTATATCACTCATGAAACAATGTTGACCATCTTTAGAAATAAGAATTAAAACACTATTAGTTATCATGGCACACAACCAATGATCCTAGACTGGCCTAAACTGGCACAACCATCTGTGATAAAATGGAGAATGGAATCAAACCTTAAAATAAAAAATAAAATAAAAAAATATTTGGAGAATTGTGACACCCCTATTTTTCTTACACTTGGCAACAACCAACTGGGCAGATTCTCTGGCTATTAACTCAGTAAACAATAAAACACTAAGACACTTTGAATCAAGCACTATACTCCCAAGTCAGATCAAAATCACACACTCACCAAAACCTGAAGTGGACGAGCCCCCAATTTGTCAGGACTCAGCTCTTCGGCAATGACAAACACAAAAAACTCCTCAATAGCCTCCTAAGGCCAATTTGACGTACATTGAGAATTAATATGTATATAAAAATAACATGAATGTATTTTAACCCGAATTTGTTTGTATAACTTTCTTCTTTTCTGGAAATACTAATGTAAAGGACAAGGAACTCAGATTTGAACTACAGTTGGTCCTCTCTCCTCTTCATGTGTTTCATTGGCTGGTCTGTGTTGCCCTCTGCTGGACACAAACAGGTATATGTGTTTTGATTTTACAATTAAACAACTAAGGGAGATAAATAAATAAATAAAAAGAAGTAGGGGAAGGTTATAGTCCATTAAACATTAAGCATTAAAAAATAATTCTCTACATCCTTTTGTATTTTTATCAATTTAATTGTCTGTCATCTGGGCTTCAAACACTGAACATCTATATATCTATATATCTATAATATAATTATTCCTGTGCGTTTATTTGAGACAATACGGTTAGTATGAATTCATGTCTTGTGAGCTCTGGTGGACTCTAACCCTCAAACATGGACTCAGCAATTCTGGAAAATGCTTGTTGTCAAAATCACTTTTTGGGCCCCTTTGTTTACATACCATTTGTTTACATACCAGTTTACAGAGCCTAGGCTGGGTATTAACACCAGATTTTTTTTCAGCGCACACAGAACAGACATGTAGCAGATCATGTGGAGGTATTCACTGATTTTGTCAAAGTGATCTTGAACAAACATTTTCTCCTGCATCACTGACTACACCTTTAATTTGTGCAGATTTTCTACATTTCACTGTTTTATTTCATGCTCATTATATGACAGTGACAATGAGTTGATTTCTTGCTGTGCCTTTATTTGAGAAAATACGGTAAATTGAAGAAAAAATAAATATTTCTTGGCGTTTTGTTTCTTTGTACTTTTGATACATAAAGTTACTCAGTCATTGTTATCCAGAACACTTTTGTCAAAATCATTGAATATCTACTCACCATTTGCTATCTGTCAGTAGTGTGTCCGTGCTGAAAGAAAGTCTGGTGTTCATACACAGCCTAGGCTCTGTGAATGGATATTTACTTTTATTTATTTAACCTTTATTTACCCAGGCAAGCAAATTAAGAACAAAATTCTTATTTTCAAATGCAGCCGGAAGGGGAAGAGGGAGGGGAGTGCTAAAAGTGAGAACAAGGTTATATATATATTACATTTTTTTTTAAATATATAAAATACACTTTAAAAAATTCAATATGATACAATACAATAAAATAAACAGTTAATCAATAGGGTATGACAAGAAGGGCTACTAGCAGGTGCAGGAGTCAACTATGATTTGTTGCAGATTTTGTTTGAAGACAGAGAGAGAGGTGAAAACAGAAAGTTTAAGGGTGCTTTGAAGGGTGTTCCAGTCAAAGGCTGCAGCGAACCGGAAGGCACTGCGTCCAAAGACAGTGCGGACTTTGGGGATGGAGAGGTTGATGAATGCACTGGACCTTAGATTGCGGGCAGGGTGGGAGAGGTGTAGAAGAGAAGAGAGGTAGAGAGGTGTTATGCCGAGAATGGTTTTATAGATGAGCAGAAACCAGTGATGGAGCCGTCTGGTGTGAAGGGAAGTCCAGTCTACCAGGTTGTAGAGGTTGCAGTGGTGAGTAGTGAATGGAGCCCCTGTAGCAATATATCTCAAGGCAGAGCGCTCTTGGGCATCCTACCCCCCCCCTCATCAGACACAGACTTTGACCTCTAAATGGTTGGATCACTCACTCTGAGCGACACAAATTGCAGCAGTAAATATTAATATAAACAAGCAATTTTTCATAATTATTCAAACATTTTAACCTCCAATAGAATAAAAACTAGCCTGGTACAACAAAATTCACCCCTCCAGTGTTGTCATGGAGTTATTACCCAAACATACAGACTAGAATGTTTTTTTGTACTAGGTCTTAAATAGGTTTAATAATGCTTTGAGAACAGCATATTTAACATGGGATTCAATGAGAAATTGCTCTGTTTTGAAACCTGCCCCTAGTTGCCACTTGGTGAACTGCATATGTTGTCACTTATGCATATGTTGCTGGTAGAATTCACTGTGGTTGGGGCTTGCGTATACCCCACCTTTGAGTTAATTTTTATACCTGACATTTCTGATACTCCAATATACTGTATTTAATTTAAAGCTGGGGTGGAGGATTTGGGGAGAAAATGGCAGTTGGGATAGAGATTCGAAATTCAAATACCTCAACCGCTCCACTTGTTCTCTTTGGTCCCTCCCTGACACGCTCTACACCAACAACGTCGTGCCAAAGTGAATGGACAGTCTCAACAGCCAATAAGAACAGAGAATCGGAGCCTCGCTCTGATTGGTCAAAGTGTACAGCTCATGTTAACTTTGACCAATCAGAAATCATATACCCCAGCTTTAAGCTACTTTGGTGGTGGTGTAGTGGTTAGAGCACCTTAAAGTCTGATCTGACATGGATAGATAGTCAAGGAATGGGGGACAAAATTGTTGTAATGTTGTCAAATGTTCTGGTTTTAGATAAGATCCTAGCTGCAGCATTCTGAACTATTTGAAGCAATGTGTCAGAATATTTTAAAAAATCAGGTTGGTGAAAAAATTCAAGTTGTCAGAAAATAAGCGCTTGTTTGTCTCATATTTGAGATTGGTTATGATACCACATTGTCTTACCTATCTGGACTTTTTCCTTAAGTGATGTTATACTTCTTTAGGCATGAAAATAAAATATATAACCAAAATGCAGATATGAGGAGAACATGAGATATGCAGTTGTAATAGTGTTTATTATCAGGATAACTTCACAGTGTCAAACCCAACAGGAATCATTTGGTCCATGGAAGGAGTGATGGATAGTTACAGCTCATCATAAACACAGTGTATTCACATACAGACATGGTGGAACTCTGATCTGTGTAGGGCTGTAATGATACGCGCATCAAAACCAAAATCGCGATAATTTATTTTTAATTTTTAATTATTTTAACTCTTGTCTTAAATCAACCAATCAGGTTTGGTGAAGGAAGCTGTTAAGTGTTTATTTGTTTTCTAACTTACAGAGAAGAGAGAAATGTTATATCTTTATCGTTATTTATTTATTAATTTGGCTTATATTGTTCTTTGTGTTCAAATCTGTTCAGGTTATTTGTTATTAAATGTGACATTAAGTTAAATGTTATTATAAATGTTATCTAAATATTTAAATAAAATGTTTTTCAAATAAAAAATAATTGTTGTAAGTATCGAATCGTGGGTCAAAAATCGCGATACAAATCGAAATCGTGAGTTGGCGTATCGTTACAGCCCTAGAGATGTGTGATTACAATTTGATTCAACTGTCCTTATTTACAGCGGGACTGGTCAATGTTCCAGTTCTCGTCGTTGTAAGGTGCTTTGGCGAAACACTCCGCGGCGACCCGGTCACACTCACAGAGGACCATCTGACATTTGTCGTTTGACTCTGAGGAAGAGAAAGACGAGAGAACTGTCAACAAGCTGTAAAATTAAAGAAACTGAGAAACTGTTTTTCTCAACATAATTTAGGCCTATTTCCAAAAAAATATATTTTTGACTTGTCGTTCAAGTCAGCAATGTTAAAACTAAAGTGATGGAAAAGGAGCAAAGGGGCAAAACAGAAAATTCATCTTTCTTACTAATGGAAGATTTGAGTGAACACCAATATTGTTAAGTGTTGACCCAAAGCTGTTTAAACTCAACCAACGTATAGGCATCCATCTCTGCTGTTTACTATCATGGCTAGGCTTCTCACTGGTTTTAACAGACGGCATCACATCACTCCTGTTTTAGCTGCTTTGCACTGGCTCCCTGTCTGTTTTAGAATCGATTTCAAGATTTTATTGATCACTTTTAAGGCTCGTCACAGACATGCTGACCCCGTACGAGCCTGCTCGCAGCCTTTGCTCCGCGGGCGAGGCCCTTCTTACTGTTCCAAGGTCGAGGCTCAAGACTAGAGGTGATCGGGCCTTCTCCACCAGGGCGCCTCGGCTTTGGAACGACCTGCTCGCGGAGATAAGGCTGGCTGAATCAGTAACCTCTTTTAAATCACTTCTTAAAACACATTTTTATAGACTTGCTTTTACGTGATGCCGTCTCTTTTTAGTCTCTTTATTCTTTCTATTCTTTTTGTTCTCTTCCCCAATGTCTTGTTACCCTGGCACCTATTGATCTTATTTGGTTTACTGTGTATATATGAGTATGTGTATCCATCTAATTGTATATGTGTTTTTTGATTGGTATGTATTTATTTGATTATTTTGCTATGTATTGTATGTAAAGCACTTTGTTAACCACTGTTTTTAAAGGTGCTATATAAATAAAGATATTATTATATGGCTTCAACGGCGCATGCACGGCACTTTCTTCATCCGGTTACGTCCGCCCCAGAGCCCCATCAATAGGGCTCTGCCCCGCCCATATTAGCTCCGAATTTTCTGACAGTTTATGAGCTTCAGTGGATCGTGTCCAGACCAACAGGCTGAGCAAAGTTAAATTAGCCAGCGGCAGGTCTGGATTTCCAGGCTGAAATACTGCACAGCTTTTATGAGCAAATGAAAGAGAGTATAAGATCAAGTGACCAAGAAATGCCATTTATTTGGATGTACTCACCGAGACAGACGGCCTTTCCGCTTTTCTTGTCACAGTCGTAGTCATAGCGCTTAATGTAAGGAACCGCCTTTTTCCCATACCAGGCAGAGCAGTTAGGGTCCACCTGAACCTTCCCGTAACAGTCATCATGTACTTGACAGCACCTACGGGTGAAGACAAACAAACAAGACACATTTTAAAACGGACTGGACCATTTGTTAAAGGTGCTACGAGGAACTTTTTAATATTTCTTAAACAGTCTCATTTTTCCTCTGATTATCATAAATTACATGTAACAGCAAACGAGACCATCAGTGCAAATAATGCTATCTTAGCTGTTGAGTGAGGTGATCTTGATGCAACTTATTACTTGTGCATATCTTGTGACATTTGTATATCTTTTTGTCATAGGTAAAAGTAGGATAATTTTAATGAAACAGAATAGAGTGTGACTGCTCATCAGGGTAAAAGCTGACCAGAGGAAGGGGAAGGACCTTATATGGCCATAGGAAGGAGGTTACCGGGGTTCACCCGTGCAGGTGTTCTGGGATCATAGGAAGGAGTAGAGGAAGGGGAGAGGATTATATGGCCATAGGAAGGGGGCTACCTGGTCCCCCCGTGCAGCTGTGCCTTTTTCACTCCTCCCTCTCTTCCAAGTCTCATTGGTCCTCAGATTACTATATAACAGCTCGTTCTGAGCAGGACAAGGCCTTTTTGGGCCGCTTTTTGCAGGTACTACTATATACTCTATAGTTAGTCACGCTCTGTTCCAGCACACTCTATCTGTCCCTTTAACCATGGAGGCAGAAGAAAAACTTAGAAAAACTTTGTGAGTCCAAAATACTCTGAAAGAATTTTGACTTCGAAGAACTTAGAGGCAGAGTCTTTTAAAACACTTCTTTAAAACTCTTGAAACACAGATGACTTGGTAAAAATCTCTAAAACTTTAGATGGGGATTATTAGAACAGGGGTCTGATAGAATGGTGATTGGAATTAATGGAGATTGGGTTGAGACAAGATCTCCCATTTACTGACTGGTGTCGTTAACAATCTTCCTTAAGTCCTTATCATTTTTACAGATTCAGTGGGATGTTAGATAGGGCTAGAGCGCAAGTTTAAAATCGGAGTGCATGCATAACTCTGGTCTTGTGCTTTGACAAATTGTGAAAAATACCAAGTTAACATCTACTAGGGGATAATGAGCAAATACTCCATTTTGATGAGTTTATAGGCATATAACCTCCTTTCTTTTCCTTTCTTGTCCATTTTATGTAATATTTCTATACTCTCTTGTATTTTGTAAATAAAATCCCTTAAATGTTGTAAAGCCTCAGTTTGAATTAGTTTATAGCTGGAACAGAAGGACTTTAGGTATAGGTTTTTTCTACAAAGAGATCGTTTCCCCCCCGGGGAGGTAAGTACATTGACTCCACACTACGGCACATTACTGATTTAAAACAAACACAACCTCATAACAAATACCTTTTTTATCAAAGAAAGACAATTGTTTTTAATGGCTTCCCAGGTTTAACGCGTGTAGTTGAATGCTGAAAATAGTATATCTGTTCTATTTTATAGGAGGTGGAATTAATAAACATCGGGTACATAAAAATTACGGTAAATAACTTGTGAAAGATATCCTTTGCCTAAAATAGGGGAGTGATCATCAGGAGCAAATAGAAAGTGTTACATTTCACACCTAAACGAGATTCCTGAAATAGACGAATACGTTTAGAAGAATTGAAACGCTGAACACAGTGGGTTTAAGTAGGACACTTTTATTTATCTAAGAGAATCCCAAGGCAGTCTAGTAGTTAAGATCCCGCGCGCTCACCTCCTGGAGCCCGGGTGAGACGCTCAGCGGAAGCCGTGAGAGTAGGGAAGCTCTTTGATGGTAATAAGGGTTGTAGTTAAAGCATTGGGTTACAGGTTAGTTAATGCAGGTTTAATAGGACATAACTAATAAACTTAGATACTAGCTTTTCATTACAGATCAGACTTTGGAAGTCGAGATCGTAACATGGCGCCCGGTCCGTGGGGCTCGCTGGAACATTGTTAGTTTTGTATGACTGGATAAATAACTGTTTTATCGGTAATAGGAATAACTTTGGGAAGCGGGCTTAAAATACAAGAACCGACTCCCGTGAGGGAAAGATTCTTTATCAACCGGCGAAAACAAGCCGAGGAAGCAATTGCGGTCTGCCAGACTGGGAGGGTCGATGTTTAAAAAGGGGTTTTTAATTTTAATAAAACAAATTGAAACCCACGAACCGGCTTTTTGGACAGAGGTTCTCGTAGTCTGCTTTGCTCATTCTTAGTAAACATACCTTATAACAGGAGGCAAAATACATTCTTTCTTTAAAAACTCGGCCGGGCTTTAGTTTGTCTGAGAAAAATGGGAAGTATGGTCTGTTAGGTATAGAGAACGGGGTGAGTGGAAAACCACACTGTGAGTAAACGATACTCAGGAGCGGACAGGATAGTGATTTAGTGGATGAGACAATTGTGTTCTGCGTACTAAGTTTAGGTGGTACTGGTACTTGTGGTCATTAGATTGTAATGATCGAAGTCAGGCAATGGGATATATTTGTAGCGATAAATATATTACAGTTCCCCTTTTAACTGATTGTATCCATTTTGGTGATCTCAGACAGTGGTGATTTTCTAGGTATCCTGATCAGCTGCCGTGAAAGAAATAGGGACCACGAAAGGACAAACGGCTTGAAACTACCATATTTACATTAAGGGCTGTTAAGCTTTTAATTTATATACGTGTTCATTTTTAATTGTTTTAGTGGCTAGATTGTAGCTTACTTAACAATTAAGGATGGATGCGGTTTAACTCTGTATAGTCTGAAGAGGCAAACAGAGAGAGAGAGCCTATACGGCTTCCACAAGAGGAGAGAGAAACCTCTTTAAGAATAGGCATAGATTTCTTAAGTTAAATCTTGTGCTATTACTGAGCTTTAAAAATACTTTTTTCTTACACGAAAGAATAGTAGATTTTAAAGTTTCTAACTATTGTAATGGTAGACATAGTTTTACATGTTAAACTAAGAGGACCTACAGCCTTTGGAAACCATTATGATACAATAAGTTATCGTCTAATAGGGACTTTCACAATATAATTTCATTCAACTGTAGCATTAATGAACAAGCTAAAGTGGAAGAGAGGGTAATTCTTCCTTTTCTCCTTCTCCTCTGTGTGTATCGCCTTACATGCAGTCTACCGGCGCGTCTTTTTCACGTCTTGGCGTGAAACCAGGCTGTGAGTGCAGCACCCAGAAAGTCACAAAGAGGGGGAGAAGAGTTAACAGCTATTTCACAAGGGTTTTCTAAATTGTCAGAAAAATGCAATTCTAGAATAGGACCACAGTGAGAGAGTTTTGATCGCCTTTTGCCTTTAAAACGTATTAGGTGCAAAGATAGATACAAGTCCATTTGCGCATATGACAAGTAGCTTTTGATGAGACATTAGGAGCGCACCGCTGCTCAGAGGGCTCAAAATCAACTTTCGACAAATATGGGGTAAAATAGTCTTATACGAGTAAGTTATTGAGTCCATCCGCTGATTTCGATGGTGATAAATGTGTGATCGATGGGTTTTTAACATTTAAACAAACTTTTACATTTTGTAAACGGGACAGCCACGGCTCTCACTTTAGATAGTGCGATCCACAATAAAGTTAGCGCTTGAGCAAACGGGGCATTTCCTTTGCGCCTTCACATTAAAAAGCATGATTAATAGCAAACGTAAGTAGGCTTTTATTTTGAAGCAGATATAAACAGGAATATAGTTTTTCACATGAAGCGCAGATAGGCTATAGCAGCATGTCTTCTGTTTTAGTGGATTTAAAAATGGTAAAAATAGACAAAGCTTTCCATTTACACTACTACTTGCTGCGCTCACACTAAAAACCTCATGAACGTTAGTGGGAGTCTTTCAGGCATTTATTTTCATTAAACATTCGTAGAGAAAGGAAAATGGTGTTTCAGAGCAAAGAGAAGAGACGGCTCTGAAGCTTTAACAGCGAGTCAGTATAGAAACAGTTTGAAATTAGCGCAGTAGAACTACTCGCAAAATATTCTCAAACAATCCTTGTCATTTAGTCTACAAAGGTGAAGTAATCTATTTAATATAGGTTTAAGGTTTTATGGTTTGGGTTTTTAATGAGAGAAATAGATGTTCTAAAAATTATTGTTAAAGCAGTCAGACAGGATAGTCAATTGGTAACCGAGAAATAGGAATAGAAAGGCCTAAATATGGCTATATAACTTTGATTTTACATCAGAGTAAGAAAATGCACACCAAAGTAACCATTGAAATGGCCTCGATGAGTTACTCCTTGGTGCACACATTTTGTAGAACTTACTGGACACATATAAGATGTCGTTCATTTTAAAAGAGAACTTTGTTCTCATTCCGAAATGCACATACAACACAAGAGTTAAAAGAGTCAACACTGTGTTTGGTTGATGAGTTAAAGATACGACTGAGAATACTCCTTTGAGAAATTAAATAAAGTGGAGACACCTTATCTCATTCTTCCTTGATTCAGTGTTGAACCCTTTTTAGCTCAATATACATTACACAATGCCGTGTGGAATATTGTCTGCCCCGGGGAGAGATTTTTATTTTTATCTTATTTAGATGTTTAATACATTTGTACATTTGTTTTGATCTCAGAGTGTGAGGAGCAGAAGTAAGCGTGGGTAGAGAACTTGTGCAGTTTTCCCACAGACCGTGCCTGGGAATTCACACCTTAGAGAAACAGGAGACCATATAGTAGCCATAAAAGTAATGGTCCTAGTTTACGGCGTCGATCCTTCCTTCCACACACTCTGAGATGATCTCTGAAGACACAGCTGGGGCTTGTGCTCTTTGAGTTTAAAACTTTATTTTTTTTTTATATTTTGCCTTTACTTTCTTATAGTCTAGAAGATCGTTCCTTCTTTTCGTTTTTATCTTTTTATATAATCACAGTATTCTCTATCGTAGAAGGTTTTTTCTCTCAGCTATTTTTTTTTGTTTTTCCAGCTGAGCGTGAAAAATGAAATTCCAAATAATATGGCTAAATCTTTAATTTTATGTTTTATTTAGAAAAGATTGGACTGGTAACCTTGTTTTCGCGGCTTTGGTTGGAGTTTAGAAAACATATGGGGGGTTTAGGATCTCCGGTCCGACGGCCCATTGTGAGGTTGGCTGGAGCACCCGTTAATCTTTATTTTTGCCAGTCCAATCTTTCTCTTTTGTTTAATTCAAGATACGACAGGAAAAAACGTAGGGGGTTATTGTTTAGCACGGGTCAATTTTGAGATTTGTGTCTATTCTGGCTTCCACGGCATGTATTCTTTCATATTAATGTGAAAGAAGGGACCAAAAATAAGCGTTTTAAATGTTTATTTTACTATATATTTTATTTTTATTTTTTTTCCCTTGCGTCTGAGTTTTGCTACAAGGGTTTGCCAAAAGTGAGCATTTTAACGTAACATACAGCAGCGCGACCGCTGTCTGACTCTTAATAACCATGGTACTGTTAGAAAGCTCTGTATCTCAAGTATAATCTTATCGAATCAAAATATGGACATTTGCTTTTGATTAGTAACAAATAGTGAAAGTGTGAGGAGTGATTTGGTGCAGTGAGCGCAACCTGTTTGGCTGGTGCGCATATGATTTGATTCGCCAGAAGGCATCACGGGACCTGCTCTGGTTGCCGCGGGTAGTTTGAAAATCACAAAATAAAATGGTAAAAAACACCGAAAATATTCCAAACTAACACAAAATAAAGACTGATTTATGTGGATACGGACATTAGATGATTGCCTTTTGAAGGGGAGAAGTGTTAAAGACATGTAAATGATTCCGATCGATCACGGCGGAGAGACACAGTCTAATAGAGCATGAGAGGGGGAGAAAGAGGGGAGAGTGCTGCGGCTACAGCCACAGTGGCTCGTAATGAATGTATCACGTTTTAATTAGCGTGTGGATGAAAATGTTTGTTATGCCATAGCATAGTTTATATGTTAAGCAGCGGTGTTGAGGGGTATGGTCCTAATTCACTAAATTATTGTAGATAAAATCGGTGATTACCAGTAGAATTCACGTTTTTATTTTTATTTTTTATTTTTTTTTGACGACAGTTTTCGCTGATCAAGTTTTCCAATACTCCGAGTCTGAATAAAGTGTCTCGGCTTCTAAACCACTGGCATCTACTAAACCTCCCAGTTTAAATTCATTGTCCTATTTTAAGAGGTTTTTACCCAAGCATTTGTTTATATATTGTTAGTTTGATTTATGAGACATTTTCCTCCTGAAAACATGCCAACGGTGCATTTCTAAAACGTAGGCTTTTACATAGTATTTTTTGATTTATTAAATACAAGGAAATTGTGTCCGAGATCTGTGGTGTAAAATCTTTAAAGACTAATATGTGGTAAACATAAATTAAAGTTCTAAACTCTGGCTTCATCCAACATCTGGATTCTTTGGTTTAAAAGACAGGGAAAAATCCCTATTCACTTGGGGTGACTTAATTGAAGATGTGTGCCTTTGGGAGAATAAGTTATTATTTTTGTTTTACCTTAGTGGCTAAGACATGATTATAACGTGTTAGCTTTTAGTTTTTATTTTCAGTGCATGTCTGGAATAGACATTCAGAAACCTGCAATCTTTTGCATCTCTCAACTCTTTTGAAATCAAATCTGAGGGCTTGTCTGAGTGTCTTTTGACTAGGTGTTTTTATTCTATTTATTTTTTATTTTTAAAATGGATGAATACATAAATGATAAAAGGATTATACCGGTAATATTAGTTTCATTGTTACTTTTATTTTCATCTTCATTTTATTTACTACTGAAATTGTGAGTGATTTGCTCATTTCTATTGTTCTCTATTATAGAAGATTTTAGTTTTACTACTTGATATTATGTGAGTACCCTATGAATATAGCATACGAGCATAACACCAGTTTCTATCTTTATTTTTATCATTATTTTTTGATGGATTACTTAAGTTTGATTTGCTACTTTCCTTTTAGTTTTCAATGGTGAGACATTCTCACTCTCCTTATGACAGATGGCTGTAGTGCCTCTTCACTAAGCATTAGGCTCTCTATATTCCAATACGAATCAATAGGATCCTTTCTAAAAGCCCTAAATACAACTTTATCAGCAGCCTTAGTTGGTGAATTGCATTTTCCTCTTACATTGAGTAGTCTATTATATCACAACCATAGACTCTTAGTCTGCAGAAGAAGTTGGGAGACTTTTGGGCCTACTAGACCTCTGACACATAGGCGTGACCTGATAGCTACGTCTCAGGCTGTGACACCTCCAAACCTGACCATCTCCTGTTCCATCTGGGTGAACTACACCATGTCTCCTGGAGGGAGAAGACTCGTTCGCTTGCTGAGTGCTGTGTTCCATGGCACTCCTAACAGTCGGTGGGGGCCATCAACTCTATCCTGCTGTGGCGTCATTCTTGTCATGCAGTGGGCCTTTCTGCATCTGCCTGTCTTCCTGCGCTCTCAAACTGGGCGCAACAAGTCTTCTATGATGTGGGCCAGGGGCAGGTGTACTATTCTAAGATCAGAAGTTCTGGGGACTGTTGGGCCCTTTATGCTAAGCTTGGAGAAGATATCAAAGTGTGTAAGCCTGGTGACAAGGGCTGCCATCTTGCATATTGAGCAGACACTCAAATACTGACTAATCTACATACTCTGTGATTGAAGAAGGGGCTCGAAAGGCCTGTGGATACTCTTTTTAAAGTTAAGATCGTCGTGGGACTTTGTGTTTTTACATTTTTTGGACATTGCAAACTTAAGAACTTTTGATTGTACTGTCTGATGAACTCTTTACTCTGAATGGTGTCAGGATGTCATGGTTTTCTTACAGGTGTACTCTAATGTGTTTTGCTAAATGTTTCTTCATCTGTACGGTTGTGTCATGGTTGTATTAGCCTATGTAAAAGAGGGGAGTCTTTTAGTATTGTGTAGGCCTATACCCTTTGAGGTTGCTAGTTTTATCTTTATTTTTTTTTTTTTTTTTAATAGGTTTTTGGTAATCCGTCACTTACTTATTTTAACTTTTTGATCTGGTGTTGTGTTTTTGCTCACTGAATTGGATTTTACCATTATGAATGTTATAATTACTATATTATTACGTTTATGCTTTTCTTTTTTGTGGTTCCTTTTTCTGGGTGCCTGTGATTTATTGTTATTTTCTATAGATCTGTTTGAGAAAAAAAAAAAAAAAAAGATTATGAATTTTTTTTAATGTTTTTTTTGTTTTATTTTTTTATGATGAGGGTATTTGATATCTGGATGATGGTTGATTATTTACAAGTAATAAGTGACATGAGAGGGTGTTGAGTGAGGTGATCTTGATGCAACTTATTACTTGTGCATATCTTGTGACATTTGTATATCTTTTTGTCATAGGTAAAAGTAGGATAATTTTAATGAAACAGAATAGAGTGTGACTGCTCATCAGGGTAAAAGCTGACCAGAGGAAGGGGAAGGACCTTATATGGCCATAGGAAGGAGGTTACCGGGGTTCACCCGTGCAGGTGTTCTGGGATCATAGGAAGGAGTAGAGGAAGGGGAGAGGATTATATGGCCATAGGAAGGGGGCTACCTGGTCCCCCCGTGCAGCTGTGCCTTTTTCACTCCTCCCTCTCTTCCAAGTCTCATTGGTCCTCAGATTACTATATAACAGCTCGTTCTGAGCAGGACAAGGCCTTTTTGGGCCGCTTTTTGCAGGTACTACTATATACTCTATAGTTAGTCACGCTCTGTTCCAGCACACTCTATCTGTCCCTTTAACCATGGAGGCAGAAGAAAAACTTAGAAAAACTTTGTGAGTCCAAAATACTCTGAAAGAATTTTGACTTCGAAGAACTTAGAGGCAGAGTCTTTTAAAACACTTCTTTAAAACTCTTGAAACACAGATGACTTGGTAAAAATCTCTAAAACTTTAGATGGGGATTATTAGAACAGGGGTCTGATAGAATGGTGATTGGAATTAATGGAGATTGGGTTGAGACAAGATCTCCCATTTACTGACTGGTGTCGTTAACAATCTTCCTTAAGTCCTTATCATTTTTACAGATTCAGTGGGATGTTAGATAGGGCTAGAGCGCAAGTTTAAAATCGGAGTGCATGCATAACTCTGGTCTTGTGCTTTGACAAATTGTGAAAAATACCAAGTTAACATCTACTAGGGGATAATGAGCAAATACTCCATTTTGATGAGTTTATAGGCATATAACCTCCTTTCTTTTCCTTTCTTGTCCATTTTATGTAATATTTCTATACTCTCTTGTATTTTGTAAATAAAATCCCTTAAATGTTGTAAAGCCTCAGTTTGAATTAGTTTATAGCTGGAACAGAAGGACTTTAGGTATAGGTTTTTTCTACAAAGAGATCGTTTCCCCCCCGGGGAGGTAAGTACATTGACTCCACACTACGGCACATTACTGATTTAAAACAAACACAACCTCATAACAAATACCTTTTTTATCAAAGAAAGACAATTGTTTTTAATGGCTTCCCAGGTTTAACGCGTGTAGTTGAATGCTGAAAATAGTATATCTGTTCTATTTTATAGGAGGTGGAATTAATAAACATCGGGTACATAAAAATTACGGTAAATAACTTGTGAAAGATATCCTTTGCCTAAAATAGGGGAGTGATCATCAGGAGCAAATAGAAAGTGTTACATTTCACACCTAAACGAGATTCCTGAAATAGACGAATACGTTTAGAAGAATTGAAACGCTGAACACAGTGGGTTTAAGTAGGACACTTTTATTTATCTAAGAGAATCCCAAGGCAGTCTAGTAGTTAAGATCCCGCGCGCTCACCTCCTGGAGCCCGGGTGAGACGCTCAGCGGAAGCCGTGAGAGTAGGGAAGCTCTTTGATGGTAATAAGGGTTGTAGTTAAAGCATTGGGTTACAGGTTAGTTAATGCAGGTTTAATAGGACATAACTAATAAACTTAGATACTAGCTTTTCATTACAGATCAGACTTTGGAAGTCGAGATCGTAACAAGCTATCTTTATATAGTTTTTTCTTAAAGATGAAGTAAGCGATTTATTTATGTTAATATTCTTGTTAAATCGCTCTTTATTCATACAGTGATCACTTATATAGTGTGCGCTTTTCATAAACCCGATCTCTCAGTCACCCGCTCTGCATGTAATCGGCAAATAAACTTTTCGGGGATCCCACTAGTGATAACCAATCAGAAGAGAGAACGCTACAAACCGGCACCCGTCTCACTGCCGGTGCACATGCAGAGCGACAGATGGGTGAATGTGTATGCGCCTACAATGGCGGAGCAGATAAAAATCCTTCCCAATGTCTGTTTTGATGGTTTTTATCATGTTTTATCACGTTAATGGATCTGAGATTTATGCTAGATAACTCGCTGCTTGAAGACCGCAGTGCATTAATGTGGTGACGAGGGAGGGGACTGCTAACTGCAGTCACTGACAGGAAGTTAGCTAAAAGAACCATTCCGCTTACTGAACCTTTAATGCCTTTGTCAGGGGAACGCTCACCCAGGAACAACAGCTGGCGTGGTAAAAACACTAAAACTGACAAACTGAAAGTTCCTCTGAGCACCGTTACAGTTTTGAGTATAAAGCTAAATGAGTAAATACTCACCTGTCCAGTTCATCCACAGGTGTGCCAGAGCCTCCCATTCCACAGAAGCATCCGTAGTCCGTATATTTGGCAACATCAAAGATATTGTCCGCACCGTCAACATTACACTCGATAATACGTCTAAACTGGGGGACTGACGATTGAATGATCTCAGCATCGGGATCTGAAGCACAAGAATCATAATTCTGTCAGTCCTCCAGGAGAAGATATGTCCGTTCTCAGCCACAGTGCATCCAGATAAACTTCTGCTTTGATCGAGTGTTACTCACCAGAGTATTTGGAGGCGGCACTCTCGCGGTGGCAGTGAGCAGTCACTAAGAACAACAGACAAAACAGACTGTTAGAACTCTGGACATTATTTGATCAAAACACAGTATTCCACATTTCAACCTGACCAGCATTACAACCAGAACACCATGG
>NW_027648080.1:62500-82500 GCF_949987685.1 Ammodytes marinus
CCTCAATGCTCCAGGGTTCTAGAAATCATCTGTGCATGTGATGGAGGAATGCACAGTGCATGTAGGGGGCGTGGCCTCAATACCCCTGCAGTAAGCAGTGTGCTGTGTGCATGTGATTGAGGAAAAGCACATATTCTCAAGTGTGAAAGCATGAAAGCTGGTTTATTTAGTCAAGAATATGCTAAATATACATTTCCCCCGACTATATTTAAAATCACTGTTAAGGTCAAACCTTAAATTTGTTAAATTTTTGGTTTATTCCCGTTAATTCCCATTAATTCCCAAAATTCCCGTTAATTCCCGTTAATTCCCTTGGAAAGTTTCCAACTTTGAAAATTCCCGGAATTTTGCAACCCTAAGTGTCACTAATGTATTTTGGCTCTGGAAGAGGAAGGACTTGTTATACTGTAGGTGCCTGGGGCTCCACACACAATCTCTTTTTTATTTTATTTTTTCACGTGTTGCAATGCAGGACAAGACAGGTGAAAGACATGATGACATTATCTACATGAAATAAATCGAAATATAGCTAAATCAATTAAATATTAATATATTACGCTTGTAATTGAATATGCTTAAAGAAGCCCTGTATAAAGGGGGCAAAGGGAAGGATAGGATATATTTCGATCTTGTTATGCAATAATTTAGTGGGCTTGTTGACATATGTATCAACTAATGTTTGTTAGAAAATGTTGTCAGCTTTAATTTACTGAACTGATTAAGTAGTTGGGCTTACTAATATCACGTAGTATTTCCACTTTGAGAAAAGAAAAAGAAGAAAAAAAAAGTCAGATTTTAAAATGTGCCTTGCCCGGGATTTGAACCCCGCCCTCCTTTGCCCCAGTCTATGCCATTAATCACTACGCTCTCTGCGCATGAGGGAGGAATGAGTCTTGTCTTGTTTAAATACCACATCTCTTACGGCTACACACACACACACACACACACACACACACACACACACACACACACACACACACACACACACACACACACACACACACACACACACACGCTCTCACACACACACACACACACACACACACACACACACACACACACACACACACACACACACACACACACACACACACACATACACTGAGATTCCTTATATGTAAATTCCCTGCTTGTGTTAGTTTTTTTCACTCGCTGCAGCTGCCATTACCTATCATGTCACTCTATGTATTGTCCTCTGGCTCTTCTCACTCAAAAAAGGAAGAAAAAATAATAAAAAGTTGTACTCACCAGAAGCTGGGTCTTGAGCCACGGAGAAGTCTAAATCAGAACAAACACAATCAGTATTCCAGGAGAATATATGTCAAAGCTAAATTCAAAGTCCCTTCATTGTCAATTACAAAATATGTTCCAGACATAAAGAGTCATCGAAATAAAGTTCGTCTCCGACCCACGGAGCAATAAGAACAAGAGGATAACATTTATACAATTAAATATTTACAATAAAATAAATTGTAAATAGTGCAACAGGAAAAGGCAAAACAAACAGTATGTATAAGAATAAAATAAAATAAGTAAATAAATTATAACGTTCAATTTGTGGAACATTACCTACAATATGTGCAATATATGAACTGCATGCAATACGCAGTAGACTGTCTATTCACATCTACGGTGTGTAAGACAAAGCAGGTTTATTTCTATAGCACAGAATTCAGACACAAGGCCTTTCAAAGTGCCTTACAGAGGCAAGATTAAAATACATAAAACACATTAGAAAAGCGAATGAATAGAAATAAAACATTTAAAAGGCTAAAAGAATAAACATTAGAAAAGCGAATAGGGGCGCCCTTAGCTCAGTTGGTAAGGCGTCCCCCCCATGGGCCTCGGCCAGCAGCGGACCCGGGTTTGATTCCAGCCCGCGGTCGTTCTCTGCACGTCACTCCCCTCTCTGTCCCATTTCAACTCTGTCTCTACACTATCAATAAAGCATAAAAATGCCCCAAAGAATATCTTAAAAAAAAAAAATAATAAATTGATAAAATTAAATATTTACTATAAATAAATTGTAAATAGTGCAACAGGAAAAGGCAAAACAAAATGGTATGTATAAGAATAAAATAAAATAAGTAAATACATTGAAATGTTCAATATGTGGAACATTATTGACAATATGTGCAATATATATATATATATATATATATATATATATATATATATATATATATATATATATATATATATATATATATGGACCACAGAGGTAAGGCAGGGCAAGTGTATTTCTAAAGCACAATTCAGACACAAGGCCGTTCAAAGTGTTTTACAGGGACAAGATTAAAATACATAAAACACATTAGAAAAGCGAATGAATAGAAATAAAACATTTTTAAAGCTAGAAAGGCTTAAAGAATAAACATTAGAAAACCGAATGTAAAATATGATAAAGATGAACTCCATGGTACTCACCAACAGAGAGGGCTGCGGCCATAAGCATCAGCACATTGAGGGTCTTCATCCTGTCAGTCAGACGCTCAGCCACAGAGTTGCTCTCACTCTAACAGCAGACTGTCTTTATACATCACATATGGATCTCTGGCCCGCCCATTCTACTGTTTACGACTTATCATGTAACTCTAACCAACCGTCTTTAGGAGTGTCTGTAAGGACTTGTAGGTGCCTGGGGCAGCATGGTGAAATACTCCCGACCCCAATCTCAATGTCACCAATCACGTACGCAGTGTCTGTGTGTGTGTGTGTGTGTGTGTGTGTGTGTGTGTGTGTGTGTGTGTGTGTGTTTCTGTTTCCAATTCACTGAACAAGATGATGGATTCGCTGATAAAGAGATATTTTATGGTATATTTTAAGGAGTGTTGTAAGGACTTGTTGTAGGTGCCTGGGGCAGCATTGTGAAATACTCCCGACCCCAATCTCAATGTCACCAATCACGTACGCAGTGTCTGTGTGTGTGTGTGTGTGTGTGTGTGTGTGTGTGTGTGTGTGTGTGTTTCTGTTTCCAATTCACTGAACAAGATGATGGATTCGCTGATAAAGAGATATTTTATGGTATATTTTAAGGAGTGTTGTTGCTATGGTATTACAATTTTGTTTACTGTTTATAAGACGTGCTAAGTATTTGCTTGGTTTGTTCCCATATTCGTAAAGTCGCTGTTTTTGATAAAATAATGACCTGGAAGCCTTCTCATTTAAAATTGAGTTTAGTGCCGCTTTAATAGTCTGTACTTTAATGAGGTATGTTTTAGTTGGGTTGGATTTGTGAACACACTCCGCCTTTTTTAGATCCGTTTCCAATTCACTTTGTTTAAGTTGCAACATTTTCTTTCTGTGTGACATATATGATATAGTGAACCCTCTGATGTAAGCCTTGGTAGATTCCCAGAGAAACTCCGGATTAGTTTCTTTGTTGTCATTGATATCGAAAAAAATATCTATTTCCGCCTCCATCTTTTTCCTAAATTCCTTGTCATTTAATAAGTATGATGGGAATCGCCATCTCTGCATAACAGGTGCTGTTTCACTAATCATCATTTCCAGGTAAACTGGGGCATGGTCACTGATGTGAATAGATCCTATACTACATGCCGTCACTTGTCCCATGATTTGCGGTGGCAAGAAAAGATAATCAATTCGAGAATAGGAATTGTGTGGATTGGAATAAAATGTAAAGTCCCTTTCTGACGGATTTAAAGTCCTCCAAACATCTATCAGTGAGATGTCATCTAACATTTCAGTTAGGGAAGCACCTGTATTTGTTTTTCTATTTGTATCTGTAGGGGTTCTGTCTAGCTTATTGTTTAAACAACAGTTAAAGTCGCCCCCTAGCACTGTAAAAAGACATTTATATTCCTCCAAGACTGCTGCTATACCTGTCCAGAATGAAGGGGATGGTGTATTAGGGGCATATATGTTCATCATAGTAACATGCACACCATAAATTGTGCCATGAACAAGGACATATCTGCCGTCTGGATCCTTTTTACATGTGTCGAGTACAAATGGGATGGCCCTGTGGATCAAAATAGCAACCCCCCTACTGTTAGAAGAAAATGAGGAATAGTAAGCCTGGCCTACCCAATCACGCTTAAGTTTCATGTGTTCTTTATCCACTAAATGGGTTTCTTGAATATAAGCTATCTGCACCTTGTCTTTTTTGAGAAAGCTGAGTATTTTCTTCCACTTTATAGGATGATGGATTCCTTTTACTTCATAATTTACATTCCTTTCCTTTTACTTTCTGCTATATAAACACATCTTAAAGGGATAGTTGTGGTTCACTGTACACCACTTTACTTGCACAAACGGAGTTTCATAAAAAATATATATATATTAATAAAATAAAGAGATAGGTTGCATAATAAACCCTTGCCACTATTTAGTATGTCCACAGTAAGGAATACTTAAATCAGTGGATAAAATGTAATAACCAAGAGAGCAGTGGATCATTCGGCCGTAAAGGCTAATAACACAAGTAAGGGAGGGAAAAAAATAACAGAAAAACATATTCCACTGGCATCTTACATTAGAAGTAGCTTAAACTTTACAGTGGCACAGTCCGTTTATGTTCATTCACCTGATGTGTGTGACATCTTAGCTGTGTGATCACCACAGGCCAACACGATTGAGTTAGCCCACATATTAATTGTGGGCTATTTGTTGCAGCTTTTGTCCCTAGGTGTTGGCCTTCTGCATCTCTTCCACATACCTCTGTGCCTCTGCTGGAGTTTTGAACAGCTGGACCTTGTTGTCATGAGCGATGCGCAGCGCGGCAGGGAAAAGCATCCTGTAGGGAATCTCCAGTGCTCGGAATGACTTCTTTGCCTCCAGAAACTCACGCCTCTTTTTATCCACCGCGGGTGAAAAATCCTCAAAGAAATGTATACGGTTGCCGGAGACAGTGATTTCACCCATGTGCCGTGCGCTCTGCATGATCATCTGTTTATCCGCGTAGTTGTGGAGACGGATGTACACGATCCTCGGTCTCGTAGTAGGCTCCGTCCGCAGCTGTCCGGGGCTCCGGTGGCATCTGTCTGTCTTTATCCGACCGTTTTTCACCGTGAGGTGCAGGGTTTTTGGTAACCACGTTTCAAAGAATTCTTTGGCGTTGGCCCCCTCCGTGCGTTCCGGCAGGTTGGCGATCTTTATGTTGTTACGTCTGGACCGGTTCTCTTGATCATCCAGCCTGTTGGCAGCCTCGCTCAGCCGCGCCTTGGTGCGCTCAAGTTTAGCTAGCAACTGGGTTACCGTGTCTTCCGTGTCGGAAATCCTCTGCTCCGCGGCGTCTACCCTCTTCTCGACAACTTTGACACTTTCACACACCGAGCTCACTGATTTGGCAATCTGGTCGAGTTTAGTATCCAGGCTGGCGCTGAGCCTTGCAAACACTCCTTCACTTATTTTAGCGGCTAAGCTATCTACTTCATCGCCGTCCGCCATGTTGTCCATACTGCTGGTCTCTGAGCCAGACGGATTGCTTCGAGTTACTGGTCGCAGAACCCTTCCACTGTCCGGTGTCTTTGTCCAAAAGTCACGCAGTGACATTATCTCTGTGGCCAGCCTGTTTTAGCAGTGAAAAACTATCCCTTAATTGTTCAGAAAAGTGTTTAGTCTGGGAGCTCCGAGCTGGTGCTCCTACTCTCTTCGCATCACGTGACCCTCTCTTAATTCTTATTTCTAAAGATGATCAACATTGTTTCATGAGTGATATAACCAGGGCCGCTGCTAAGCTTTTGGCGACCCTAAGTATAATTGGTCTTAATTAGTCAAAAGCAAAATAATATGTTAAAAATATTATAGCAGTATGAGGAGAACATGAGAAATGCAGTTGTAATAGTGTTTATTATCAGATCTATTTATTTCTACAGCCCAATATCACAAACAGACATTTGCCTCAGCGGTATTTACATTACATACAGCATGACACCCTGCCCTTAGACCCTTAGCTCGGCTGAGAAAAAACTCCCAGTAAAAAACCCTTTACCGGGATTAAAAAATGATCAGGATAACTTCACAGTGTCAAACCCAACAGGAGTCATTTGGTCCATGGAAGGAGTGATGGATAGTTACAGCCAGAGCCGGCCCGAGGCATAAGCGAACTAAGCGGCCGCTTAGGGCCCCCGACTGCCTGGGGGGCCCCCTAAAAATAAAAATAAAAATATTTTTTTTTTTTTTTTTTTTTTAGTTTGTGTGTTTGATATTAACATCATACTATGCAAATGTGAGTTATCATACAAAAAAAGGAATAAAATGTTTTGGTCTAGATAATTAATAGCCTAAAAATGTAATCAGTTCATCTGGGAGGAAATCCGAAATTATCTGATCATGTCACGTTCACATCCATGCACAGTGTGTATTGAGTTTATTTAAAAAACATTGGAAATGGGGCTGCCCTCAGTTGCCCATGCACTGTGTATAGTCTATAGCCTATGTCAGCCTTGTCTGTGGAAAAAAAGATACAGTAGCTGGACAACAGAGTTCTTCTGCTTCATTCCTCACACTGCATTTAAATGCATTCACTATATTACAGAGAAATATGTCCCGTAAAAGAAAAAGAGCTCCAAGCCCAACCCATAATATTTTATTTTATATTAATATTTGTATGGAAAATCCATGTGTCCTTCTTCAATAGCTTCTAATTCATTTGACCCAGTGTCTCCAAATTATTTGTTCACACAAAATTTCTCAGATTTAGCCTCTTAATTTTCCTCTCAAAGTGCACCAGATTCATGCATTTCACTTTAAAAAGGTTAAAAAAATCTCCCGGGGGGGCATACCCCCGGACCCCCCTAGGAGGGTCTGAATCTCGGCTGTCTAATATTTTTGCACAGCCGCACAGTGGAGGCACTAGCGGAAAACACTGGGTGTGTGAATGATATTTAACAAAGATCTATAGTTTCAGCAGCGCTAACATTGGAGAGGGGCCCCCTAATCATATTTCGCTTAGGGCCCCCTGAAGGCTTGGGCCGGCTCTGGTTACAGCTCATCATAAACACAGTGTATTCACATACAGACATGGTGGAACTCTGATCTGTGTAGGGCTGTAATGATACGCGCATCAAAACCGAAATCGCGATAATTATAATTTTTCTTTTAATATTTTTTTATTTTTTAACTCTTGTCTTAAATCAACCAATCAGGTTTGGTGAAGGAAGCTGTTGAGTGTCTTCGTTTTCTAATTTACAGAGAAGAGATAAATGTTATATCTTTATCGTTATTTATTTATTCATTTTGCTTATATTGTTCTTTGTGTTCAAATCTGTTCAGGTTATTTTTTATTAAATGTAACATAAAAGCTATAGGGTGGGTTTCTTTTTCACTGTAATGTTTGCCTCTGTGTGCCGCCCCCAAAAATTGCCACCGCTCATGTTCACTTTGACCAATCAGAGCGAGGCTCCGATTCTCTGTTCTTATTGGCTGTTGGGACTGTCCATTCACTTTGGCACCGACGTTGTTGGTGTAGAGCGTGTCAGGGAGGGACCATAGGGGAGGGACCAAAGAGAACAAGTGGAGCGGTTGAGGTATTTGGATTCGAATCTCTATCCCAACAGCTATTTTGTCCCAAATCATATACCCCAGCTTTAAGTAAAATTTAATTATAAATGTTACTTCAATATAATGTTTTTCAAATTTAAAAAATCGTATGTATCGTTACAGCCCTAGAGATGTGTGATTACAATTTGATTCAACTGTCCTTATTTACAGCGGGACTGGTCAATGTTCCAGTTCTCGTCGTTGTAAGGTGCTTTGGCGAAACACTCCGCGGCGACCCGGTCACACTCACAGAGGACCATCTGACACGCGTCGTTTGACTCTGAGGAAGAGAAAGAAGAGAGAACTGTCAACAAGCTGTAAAATGAAAGAAACTGAGAATAGCATCAATTTGACTCAAACTGTTTTTCTCAACATAATTTAGGCCTATTTCCAAAAAAATATATTTTTGACTTGTCGTTCAAGTCAGCAATGTTAAAACTAAAGTGATGGAAAAGGAGCAAAGGGGCAAAACAGAACATTAATCTTTCTTACTAATGGACGATTTGAGTGAACACCAATATTGTTAAGTGTTAACCCAAACAGGGCAGGCGGTAGCTAGGGGCAAGGGTGGGCACAACCCACCCAAATGTGGGCTGTGCCCACCCAATCAAAATTGAAGATTTTATTTTATTTATTTATTTTTAGGTGGAAGTCCAGACCCACTATCGGACGGACCTGTTCGTGCGCTGTCCAAGAAAATGTCAAATAAAATTCAGACAATTAATTAATACTAAAGAATATACCATTACCATGCATTGCTTCTAATTGTATTATTGGGTGGGCAGGACAGCCTGCCTCCAAGTTACCCACCCGCTTATAGTGGTCACTGGTCAGCAGAGCCGGCCCGAGGCATAAGCAAAATAAGCGGTTGCTTAGGGTCCCGACTGCCAGGGCCCCTTCCCCCCCAAATAATGTTTTATATTTCTTTTTTTAAGTGTGTGTGTTTGATATCAACATCATATTATGTAAATGTAAATCATCATACAAAAAAAGGAATACAATGTTTTGGTCTAGATAGTTAATAGCTTAATAATTGAATCAGTTCATCTGGGAGGTAATCCGAGGTTAACTGGTCACGTCACGTTCACGTCCATGCACAGTGTGTATTGAGTTTATATAAAAACATTTGGAAATGGGGCTGCCCTCAGTTGCCCATGCACTGTGAATAGTCTATAGCCTATTTCAGTCTTGTCTGTGGAAAAAAAGATAACTGGACAACAGAGTTCTTCTGCTTTGTTCCTCTCACTGCATTTAAATTAATTCATTATATTACAGAAAAATATGTCCCGTAAAAGATTCATGCATTTCACTTTAAAAAGGTAAAAAAAATCTCCAGGGGGGCATACCCCCGGACTCCCCTAGGGATGAGACCTCGGCTGGTTACTATTTTCACCCAGCTGGACATCGGAAGCAATAGTGGAAAGCTGCTGGTAGCAGTGCTATCATGGTAACCCCCCATACAGCAGCGATGTGTCTAAAAGTAAATGTGCCAAAAAGCAGGCATGGAGATTTTGCAAAGGCCACTTTTTGCTGCGCACGAGCATCACAGGTTTCTCTGCCCACCTACTATTTCTATCTGCCCACCCTAATCTTACTGCCTAGAACCGGCCCTGGACCCAAAGCCGTTTCAAACTCAAACAACGTATATGCATGCATCTCTGTTGCTTACTATCATGGCTTTGACGGCAATGTCGTCATCTGGTTACATCCGCCCCAGAGCACCATACATAGCTCATATCAGATAGAACCAATTGATTGGCAACTCTTAATTCTCTAAGAGTTTATGAGCTTCAATGGATCGTGTCCAGACCAACAGGCTGAGCAAAGTTAAATTAGCCAGCGGCAGGTCTGGATTTCCAGGCTGAAATACTGCACAGCTTTTATGAGCAAATGAAAGAGAGTATAAGATCAAGTGACCAAGAAATGCCATTTATTTGGATGTACTCACCGAGACAGACGGCCTTTCCGGTTTTCTTGTCACAGGTGTATTTATAGAGCTTAGCGTAAGGAACTTTCTCCTGCCCTAACAAGTTCCAAAACCAGCTTTTGCAGTTAGGGTCCACCTGAACCTTCCCGTAACAGTCATCATGTACTTGACAGCACCTACGGGTGAAGACAAACAAACAAGACACATTTTAAAACGGACTGGACCATTTATTAAAGGTGCAACGAGGAACTTTGTAATATTTCCTCTGATAAATTACATGTAAAGGTGCGGCCACACTACACGCGTTACGCGCGTAACGCAGCTAAAATGTTGCTTGATCGTTTTGTGTCAAAAATGGTTCTACGTGCGTAACGTGCCTAGTCTCCCTCCCGATAATTTATTTCCCCTAATCAACCATGGCTGCGATCAGACCCGACACAACAGCGATCATGTCCGCATTAAACAACAACAACACGGCAAACAACTGTGCCAAAAGACAAATAAACAGCAACTGAACAGCACAACTAGCATTAAAACAGCATTGCATATTCACGCCGCTCGGAAATTCATACAAACAGCAAGGCATAACAAACACAGTTACAGCAGCATCGATTCACGGCGGCACAACATAAAGGCAAGTAACCAACATTACCCTACCTGGCTGTGACAGGGGACCGTGGCTGGCGTACACACCGGTGCTTCGCTGTACTTGTCGTGAAAGTTTCCCGGACATAGCCGTCATGTTTGGGTTCATAATATGAGGCGCAAGCCGCCCGCACACAACCGGGTGAGTTAACTAATGCTATCCAGCGCTAACTTGTTTTATCGGCTAAAGCACAGCCGCACATATTCACTGAATTAACCAGGAAGTCCATTCTCCTGGTTTACTCTCCCCACGTCTTCTATTCCCGAGCTGCTGTCATACAGCACCGGGCTGCCTGCTATACATTTTCCTCCTCGGTGTCTCTCATCAGCCTCTGTGTACAGTACACTGTTCTCCGACCCTGCCGATGTATGTGACGTCGGGTCAAGCCCAACGCTGATTGGCCAACGCGGCTAAGCGTCATGCGTAGGAGCGTAAAAAGTAAAATTTTTTGAACTCCGCGCGTAGGCGCGTATATACGTGGCTCATATGCGGCTAACGCGCCTAAAGTGTTGCTTTAGCGCATCTACGCGCGTAAACCAATGGTTCCCTATGGAAAAATTGCCGATTTTATACGCGTCTGTATGCGTGTAACGTGTGTAGTGTGGCCGCACCTTAACAGCAAACGAGACCATCAGTACAATGAATGCTATTTTTATATAGTTTTTCTTAAAGATGAAGTAAGCGATTTATTTATGTTAATATACTTGTTAAATCGCTCTTTATTCATACAGTGATCACTTATATAGTGTGCGCGTTTCATAAAGCCGATCTCTCAGTCACCCGCTCTGCATGTAATCGGCAAATAAACTTTTCGGGGATCCCACTAGTGATAACCAATCAGAAGAGAGAACGCTACAAACCGACACCCGTCTCACTGCCGGTGCAGAGCGACAGATGGGTGAATGTGTATGCGCCTACAATGGCGGAGCAGGTAAAAATCCTTCCCAATGTCTGTTTTGATGGTTTTTATCATGTTTTATCACGTTAATGGATCTGAGATTTATGCTAGATAACTCGCTGCTTGAAGACCGCAGTGCATTAATGTGGTGACGAGGGAGGGGACTGCTAACTGCAGTCACTGACAGGAAGTTAGCTAAACTGACCGTTCCGCTTACTGAACCTTTAATGCCTTTGTCAGGGGAACGCTCACCCAGGAACAACAGCTGGCGTGGTAAAAACACTAAAACTGACAAACTGAAAGTTCCTCTGAGCACCGTTACAGTTTTGAGTATAAAGCTAAATGAGTAAATACTCACGTGTCCAGTTCATCCACAGGTGTGCCAGAGCCTCCCTTTCCACAGAAGCATCCGTAGTCCGTATATTTGGCAACATCAAAGATAGTGTCCGCACCGGCAACATCACACTCGATAATATGTAAAAACTGGTGGAGTGCTTCCAATACTATTATAGGTTGATTGGGATCTGAAGCACAAGAATCATAATTCTGTTAGTCCTCCAGTAGAAGATATTTCCGTTCACAGCCACAGTGCATCCAGATAAACTTCTGCTTTGATCAAGTGTTACTCACCAGAGTATTTGGAGGCGGCACTTTCTCGGTGGCAGTGAGCAGTCACTAAGAACAACAAACAAAACAGACTGTTTAACACACAGTATTCCACATTACAACCTGACCAGCATTACAACCAGACCATTATGGTTTCAGCCACACAGGGGCGTTTCCAGGACATTGTGGCTGGGGGGGCCAATGTGGGACACAGACCTAGGGGGGGGGGGGGGCATCGCAAACATGAATGAATGGCATGTGATATGCTTTATAACCAATTCAAAGATTATTTATAATCCAAAATCGTGCTAGTGTCCATTGGAATGTTTTTTTTCAAGACCGGCTTCAAACGACCCAGAAGGGAGCTAACATGCAGCTACCATTCTATCAGGGGAGTCATGCAGGGTGTTGATGAAGAGAATAAAGGAAAAAGTCAACATTTATTTCAGTTCCGATGAATATCAAAATGAGCAAAGCAACATAACTTGCTAGCAGCCAGATGCAAAACCACCGGACTGAGGGACCGATAACATCTAGCTTTTGCTAATGTTATTGGGGCTACTAGCTAGGGTTGAGCGGCTCAGAGCGGGACAGCTCGCTTTTAAAAATCTGGCTGGTGTTTCCACCGCCGACCCTACCCTTATGGTAAGGCGGGGTTTATGACCCTATCCTTATAGTAGGGCAGGGCTTAGGCTGGACGGAGATAGCCGCCGCCAGAATATGGGTTAAAGTATCTGGGCATGATTGCTCCTTCCCTTCGTCACCGTGCGCGTGACATAGTCATTCGATCGCCTCGTCTGGCCACAGGACCTTCAAACCCTGGCACGATACCGTATACCAAGGTATAATTTGAGGACGGTTTAAAGGTATCAAAAATTGGATACCGCCCAACCCTACTAAATATCTAAACAATAACCTTTATTTATAAAATTCTGCCATTACTAAGAACATTTTACTTTTATAACATATAGGGGAGAACGGGGGAATGTGAGACATCGGGTAATGTGAGACACCCCCTGTATCTAGGCAATGGAACACATTTTTGGTCATGTGAGCTATATGTTTTCAAGCCCCTCTCATTTCCCCTTGGCCATGAAAGAGAGGACCTCATGGTGATGTTGTAAGCATGTCTTTTTTGCAGGTAAAAGTAATTTTTTCTGCTGTCAACTTAATCGATTGTTGTATAGTACTGGTCCACCCCCTGTAATCTTAGATGCACCCTAAGGCATTCTGTTCTGGAACCGGGCCTGGCTCTAAGGGTCCTGTGTTCTGACCCCCAGACTGTGTTTTAATCTAACTGGTTTTCATCATCATCATCATCATCAACCTTTATTTAAACAGGCAAAAATTGGTAAGAAACAATGTCTTATTTAAAGGGTAACTGAACCCCCTGTTTGAGCTACTGCACGATTTTGAAAAATGCTTTCAGACCATGGATTCTGAATTCCGTTTGAGAACCTTTGTTTTTAAAACATTCCGACATCAGCCGGCCGACTTTCGGGAGGGAGGGGGGCGCGCGGTGTCAGTGAAGGAGGGGGCTAGCTGCTAGCTGTCACTCAGGAAGATCTGAAGGACATGACTTCATTGAAATATCGAGTGACACAAAGTCTAACGGCGCTGTCGCTACACAGTGAGCTCATATGCCACACAGATGGGTCGTCTGAGGTGGAGGACTTTCTTATTCTAAATTGTTGGCGGGTGTTTCTATCGTAGTGTTAGGAGACCGAGTAGCGCAAGTGAACGAGCGGCAGTGTGTGTGTGTGTGTGTGTGTGTGTGTGTGTGTGTGTGTGTGTGTGCGCGCGCGTGCGAGCGAGCGAGCGGTAGCATAGGCTATGTCAATCAAGTGAAGTAATGAACAAGTCCGGGTCCGTGTGTGTGTGTGTTATACAGTGTGAGATAATGCAGACCCACTGCCGATAGAAGTGAAGTGTGTTAACCCCCGAAATAACATCCTTGGAGGGACAGTATAACAGTAGTAGCTCATGGATCAGCCATGGACCTATGAAGAGCGTGACCGGCTTTGCGGCGACGTGATGACGTACTACTGTACCAAAAGTACAGTAGTACGTCATTTTTCGAACCCGATGGAAAAAAGTTTTTTTAAAATCTTAGTAAAGTTCTAAAATGATTTACAATACAAAACATTTCTTAAATTGCCGATATTTAACATATTGCAATTTTTTTTCAATGTTAACACCAGCATATAAGTGTTCCTAAACAACATAGTGATTTAATTCAGCTTCTATCTCAAAAAACAAGTAAAAGGGTTCAGTTACACTTTAAGCAATGGCCTGGTAGGAGGTGAATGACCTCCTGGGGGGAAAAGGGAGAGGGAGAGAACAAGACAACACTGTACTATAGCCAGTAAAATCACACATAGACAACAATAACATATTCAACATAGCAACAGAAGTTAGACAACAAACAGCAGTAACATACAGCATAGCAATAGATAAATGTACTAGATCACGGTTTTATCTGTCATTTGCGTGTAAATTATTGAATATGAATTATATGTTGTATTTGATCAGAGTTACTTTCAAGTGTTTAAAAACATTTTTTGCTTAATTGACCAAACCCCATGATTCTGTTGATAGTCTGACATTAGTGGATCAATTTACCCCCTTGATTTCTCTGGTCTGTCTCAGTTTACCCCACAGCTGGGGTAAAGTGAGACACAAGACAACTTTCTTTTAAAGGTCACATATTATGCTAAATGCACTTTTTAAATGTGTTCTAACATATCTATGGGTCCACGGTGTGCCTAGAGACTGCCAAAATATAAAAAAAATAACAATCTCTCCTGTTCTCACTCTCCCCCTTTCTGAAACCCCCACCCCTCCCCCCCCAATATACTCCAGTCAGAATTTTCCCCTTTTCTGACCTCACAAACTGGAAAGCCAGAAGCTTCCACTGTGCAGCCCACACCCCTATTTCTTATTGGTCCACGGCCCTGACAGACAAAGGGCGAGGCGTATCTGGCTTCGCTTCCGGACAGGGGGCGGGGGCAGCTCAAAGATTGTATATTTACGAGGGGAGCTGCAGCTCTTTTAAAAAAATAGGCCATTGTGAGATTAGCTGAACATCAGCATAGTACAATAAATTATCTGAAAGTTTTTTTCAGCAAACAATTAAAGAAAAACGTATTAGGGACCACTAAGACCATATAATATGGTGTATAATAGAACCGAAAAGTGTATAATATGGGAGCTTTAAACAATCATATGTTCACTGCCCTTTGTCATGAATAAATTCTGCTAATGCCCATTTCTAGGGAACATCCTGAATTAATTGGAAGTGTGTGAATTTGACTGATAAATCATTTCAGCTCGCTTAGATAATGTAAAAAGTGTCTCACATTACCCCGTTCTCCCCTATAATTGAAACAACCTAATCAAAAAAAAAATCAAAAATAATCTCAAAAATCTGGTTCAAAACCTTTGATGACCAGAGATCAGTTCTAGTGGCCACAGTCATACCGTCACTGTAGTAGTTGGAAATTGCAAATTGGTCCTATATCAGTGGATTAGCTGCTATCAATGATTTATCAGTGTTTTGTGTTGATGACTGTTGCAAACTGTCAGAAAAAAAGGAATATAGAAAAAAAGAAAATAAAAAACTACCTTGGAACTACCTATCAGAAAAAAAAAATTGAAAAAAAATCAGATCTGGGCAGACTACAAAGGGATATCAACCTCACCTGAGCCTAAGGCAGAGTATTTAATTACTGTTTCAGTGTGGGAGCAGAACAGTTTCCAACAGATACTTGGATAACTTCCAGTGCGTGTGTGCATGTGTGTGCATGTGTCTGTCTGTCTGTGTGTGTGTGTGTGTGTGTGTGTGTGTGTGTGTGTGTGTGTGTGTGTGTGTGTGTGTGCGTGTGCATGTGCATGTGTGTGCATGTGTCTGTCTTTCTGTGTGTGTGTGCATGTGCATGTGTCTGTGCGTGTCTGTGCTTGTGTGTCTGTCTGTCTGTCTGTGTGTGCATGCTTTAATGAGTGTGTGTGTGTGTGCGCCTGTCTGTCTGTCTGTGTGTGTGTGTGCATGTTTCTGTCTATGTGTGTGTGTGTGTGTGTGTGTACCATCAGACATGTCTTGCAGCACCAGACTCTCCAGCTCTCCCCAGTCTGTGTTGAGTTTCTTCATCAGTTTGAAGGCGTTGATCGAGGGATAAAGGTCCTGAGAACCCTCGGAGAGGATGTTCAGTGTGTTTACCCATCTGTCACACACACACACACACACACACACACACACACACACACACACAAAAGGTTAGATTCTCTGCCTGAGCCCAAGACTGGCCCTCAGGCCCGGGCGGGGTTCAGTTTTTTTTAATGTTATAAGGTGTGCAACCCCCCCTCCCCCTGCCCCCCCCCCCGCCCCCCTCTCAGTGCTCTTCCAAAAATAATCTTTAAAAGAAACAAAATCAATGCTGCAGTCTCTCTTACTTTCTGATCTGTTCCATTTTGGTCTCCTCTGCGGTGATGTAATCCCTCAGGAACCTGACCAGGTCTTTCCTTGTGTGCAGCCGCTCAGTCGTCTGACCTGAGGACACACACACACACACACACACACACACACACACACACACACACACACACACACACACGCATTTTATTTTATTTAAATACCGCATCTCCAGCTTATTTTTATTTTTTCTATTTTTAGAATGTGCTGCGGGCCAATTAAAAACGGTTTGCGGGCCGCTGTTGGCCCGCGGGCCGTAGATTGGACAACCCTGCTCCAGTAGCTGCCTTAACTATATTGAAACGGCCCCGCCCGTGTGCATGCTACCGGGCCCAAGGGCTCAGGGGGGCCCTAACCTGCGGGCCGTAGTTTGGACACCGCTGCTCTAAATACACAAACAGACCTACTGGAGGCGGCTAGTACAGGGACTGCCCCAAGCTCAAACATCAGGACAGAATTGATAAATACAAAAAACATATATTAACTTAAAATAACAAGTGTGGTGTTAAAGGAGGAAAAAAAGTATTTAAATACACAACAGTGGTTTGCGTTTCCTCCCAAACAAACAAACACACACACACACACACACACACACACACACACACACGCACACACACACACACACACACACACACCCTAAGCATTGTCCTCTGTCTGGTGTTATGTCTCTTCTCACAAAAAAAAAGGAAGAAAAAATAATTAATAAAAAGTTGTACTCACCAGAAGCTGGGTCTTGAGCCACGGAGAAGTCTAAATCAGAACAAGCACAATCAGTATTCCAGGAGAATATATGTCAAAGCTAAATTCAAAGTCCCTTCATTGTCAATTACAAAATATGTTCCAGACATAAAGAGTCATCGAAATAACGTTTATCTCCGACCCACGGTGCAATAAGAACAAGAGGATAACATTTATACAATTAAATATTTACAATAAAATAAATTGTAAATAGTGCAACAGGAAAAGCAAAACAAACAGTATGTATAAGAATAAAATAAAATAAGTAAATAAATTATAACGTTCAATTTGTGGAACATTACCTACAATATGTGCAATATATACAGCTCCGGAAAAATTAAGAGACAACTCCAAATATTCAGTGTATTAGTCTAGAGGCATATCTTTGAGTAAAATTAACATTTTGATTTTATAATACAAACTACTGACAACATTTATACAAAATTCACAATAAAAATATTGTCATTTAGAGCATTTTCAATAAGTAATGTAGAGAAAAAGATTTAAGAAAAATCGAGACTGGTCTCTTGATTTTTTCCCGTGGCTGTAAAGATGAACTCCAGAGGTACTCACCAAGAGAGAGGGCTGCGGCCATAAGCATCAGCACATTGAGGGTCTTCATCCTGTCAGTCAGACGCTCAGCCACAGAGTTGCTCTCACTCTAACAGCAGACTGTCTTTATACATCACATATGGATCTCTGGCCCGGCCCATTCTACTGTTTACGACTCATCATGTAACTCTAACCAACCGTCTTTAGGAGTGTCTGTAAGGACTTGTTGTAGGTGCCTGGGGCAGCATGGTGAAATGCTACACACCCAATCTCTGCAGAGATTCTGTTGTGCAGTTGGCCCGCGAGCCGAAGTTTGGACACCGCTGCTCTAAATACACAAACAGACCTCGTCCTAATGGGTGACTGGAGGCGGCTAGTATAGAAACTGCCCCAAGCTCATACATCAGGACAGAATTGATAAATACAAAAAACATATATTAACTTAAAATAGTAATAGTCACATATGGGATCTTTGGGCCTGCCCATTCTACTGTTTACGACCAACCGTTTTTTAGGAGTGCCTCTAACGTATTTTGGCTCTGTAAGCCAGGTGTCAATCTCTTCAACACAGTTACTGTTTTTTGGCAAGAGATTAATAACTTTGTGGTTGAACCAATCAGAAGCCTGAATAGAGACACTGTATGAAATAGGCCACGCCCATCGTGTGGGAAAGCATTGAACACCTATCTTGTTGTATGTGCCTGGGGCAGCATGGTGAACTGCTACACACCCAATCTCTCTTTTTTAATATTCTCAATTTTTTAGCTTTTTTTTTTTTCATTAGACTGTTTTGTCGAGACAGAGATGAAATGGGGCAGAGAGGGGAATGACAGGCAGAGAACGACCCGGGCTGGATTCTAACCCGGGTCTGCTGTGAAGAGGACAGACAGACAGACAGATAGACAGACAGACAGACAGACAGACAGACAGACAGAGAGGGGAATGACAGGCAGAGAACGACCCGGGCTGGATAGACCTTTGTGTTATTACAATCACAGGGATGTTGCCAGCGTCATCTGTGGAGGAGGGAGATTCTTTCTGCAGGGATTATTATTATTATTATTATTATTATTCTAATAATATGGGTATCACCTGTATGTTAGTGTTTCATCATTTACTGCGTTAATAGCCAGATAATCTGCCCAGTTGGTTGTTGCCAGGTGTTTGGTTGGAATTTTAAGTTTCGATTCGATTCTCGATTTTATCACAGATGGTTGTGCCAGTTGAGACCAGACTAGGATCATTGTTTGTGTGCCATGATAACTCATTTAATGTTTTAATTCTTATTTCTAAAGATGGTCAACATTGTTTCATGAGTGATAGAATCTCCGTTATTAATTATTTCCAACGTACCACGCACTAAAGCTTTTTTGACAAATTTAAATAATTCCTTTACAATATAAATTTAATGATTACTTGTTTCACTAGTCAATTAAAATACAAAATATGAACACAAGAAGAGAAGTGATAGGGAAGGGGAGGGAACCTGCCATCAAGTTATTTTTATTAACTGCAGTGTGCACTCTTCACAGGCTGCTCTTGCTCTGGTATAAAATTGGATATGTTATTATTTGAAATAAAGTGGCCCGACAGAGCCACAGATAGGAGGTAACTTGCAGAGGCTACAACATGCTGTGTGTGTGTGTGTGTGTGTGTGTGTGTGTGTGTGTGTGTTTTTCCTCCTATGGCACGCCTGCTGAGCATGACTCTGTGGGCGGGACTAAATCATTGTTGATTCTAAAAAATGTTCGACTCAAGGACTCATTTCTTTGTAAGATTCTTTGTTTAGCAGTTTCAAGAATCAGCCTGTAAATGTGGTGTGTTCCCCTCACAGATACAGAGAATTTTTTTTTTTTTATTTTGTTTTTGGCATTTTCAAGCTTTATTAGACAGTACAGAGTTGAAATGGGGAGACAGAGAGAGAGAGAGAGAGAGAGAGAGAGAGAGAGAGAGAGAGAGAGAGAGAGAGAGAGGGGGGCAGGGGGATGACCTGCAGTAAAGGTCCACGGGTCAGATTTGAACCCGCGACCACTGCAACGAAGGCCGGAGCCAATATGGTACTTAACAGATTTATTCCACGATTGCCACGATAATAATCATTTGGCATAACTCCCAGCAGCACCAACTTCAAGTGCCGTACTTGAAACTATAGTTTGCTACTGTGGCTAAACTTTACTCTTTGCAAATGGCGATAGTGTTGGTCCAACATTTCAAACTTTCCAAATAAAAAATTCACACTGGACACTAACATATGGTTTAGTTAAATCCGGCCCAAACCAGCTATTTCTGTCGATCCAAGGTCCGGCTGTTTGGATCGGGGGAAGTTTCACACCTATAATTTTTTGTTCAGATCAATCAGAAAAGTCCAAAACGTTCTGCACCAAAGTAGGTTGTGTGAAAGAACCCTAACACACGCTCTGTCCTGTTGGTGATTTAGTCTCATTGGCTCTGACCAACTACCTGGAGATGGTCAGCGTTATAAAGCATCCTCTGCAGTAATTATGCAGAACTGATCAGCTGATCTCTCTCTCTCTCTCTCTCTCACCCTCTCTTTCTCTCTCTCTGTCTGTCTCTCCCTCTCTCTCTCTCTCTCCCCCCCTCTCTCTTTAACTCACTTCACTCTCTCTGTGTCTCTCTTCCCCCCTCTCTCTCTCTAACT
>NW_027648080.1:87500-120000 GCF_949987685.1 Ammodytes marinus
TGATGATGTCATATTACACACTGCACCTTTAAATGTGCTATTTTTAATTATTTAAATAATTTCAAATCAAACTGTGTTTTGTCTCCGATACGGGAGATTTACATCTATCAGGGTCCAGATTTTATTCATCTGTTCAATGTGAGTCAACTGACTATATTTAATATTGATTTTTAAATGTATATTTTTTGTGTTTTCAGAGCATCAGACGGATCCCCAGCAGCAGTTGATCAGTTTCAGCAGAAATCTGACAATGAAGGTGAGATTGATTTTTTTCCATAAACAATTTTTATTTAACTTTCTCTTTTTTAACAAACATACAAAACATTTATAACCCCACCCACCCCACACCCCAAACAATCCTTGGACCGATGACATATGAAATGACATAAAAAAATACAAAACATATTAAAAACAGTTACAAAAGAGACATCTATATGAATATTACACCTTAATATGGACAACGACGGCCAGACACACCGCATGCACACACAAGTGACGCAACCATAATCCAAAAGGAGCAGCTTAGCTACCAATGAAGGCAAGTTTCTGAGCTGATATTTTTTACAGATGTCAAACCTTTAAAATTAAAGCTGAATGTGTCCACAAAGATATGAAACTATGCTTAACCAGTGTGTGAATTAAAATCTAAACAATTTAAAATCTCCTTTGGTCTTGAATTTAATTTAATTGTTTTTATTTCGAACAAGTAAATAATAAAAAATAAAAAAGCAATAATAAACAATAAAATAAATTAAACAAGTGGACAGTTACAGTAAAGTAATATTTACACACAATGAAAACCACAAATGAAAATAAACTGTCTTGCACTTGCTTTACCTGTTCGAAAAGGGGTGAGAAGAAGAAAACTTATTTAATCTCACCCCTTCTCCCTGATTTATATATCTATAATGACTATTGGCTTCCTTATTAGTGATATAATAATAATTGAAAAATAATAATACATATTAATATATATTAGTTTTCAATATGATACAATTTGTTACCAATTGCATATTTATCTTCTATCTTACCTTGCACATTGTACATTCTGTATTGTTGCTGCTTTTTTCTGTTTTACTTGTATATTGCATATTTTCATGTTTCTTTCTTGGCGTTCAGTCTGCGGAAAACAAAGGAAGAATTTCACTGTATGACTGAGAACACGTTTCTTATTGTGCAGATGACAATGAACACTTTGAATCTAGCAATTTCCTAACCTGATATTTTTACAGATATCAAACTGTGACATCACAACTGTGTAAAATGTAGGGTTAAGACAGTGAGACCATAAAACACTCTTTCTGCCTTTTCTCAGGCTAGGATGAACCGATTTCTAAAATGTTTGCACATGTATACTACATAGGATCTCAGAGTTCAATACACCTTCATATTTCCACCGGTGAAGTAGGTCTTTAACCAGTGTTAAAATAAAATTCAAAATGATCTCCTTTGTATTCCAGCTGGTATCGGTCATCGTCCTCCTTGCTCCGCTGTTGACCATTTGCAAAGCGGAGGATCTACCAGTGGACTGCAATGAAATCCACCGCACAGACAAGAGTGCACTCAGCGGAGTGTACACCATAGCTCCCAATGCAGAAAGGTCCTCTGTCAGGGTAAGGCTGATAGTTATGCTATAGACAAGCTACAGTGCAATTAGATTAGATATTGGGAAAATATGTTTCTCATCTTATCATATTGCACAGTGTTCCCCTTTGTTATTATATTGTATCATATCTTGCTTTTTATTTTGAGAGAGAGAGAGACAGAGAGAGAGAGAGGGAGAGAGAGAGGGAGAGACAGAGAGAGAGGGAGAGAGAGAGAGAGGTAGAGAGAGAGACAGAGAGAGAGAGAGGGAGAGACAGAGAGAGAGAGACAGAGAGAGAGAGAGGGAGAGAGAGAGGGAGAGACAGAGAGAGAGAGAGACAGAGAGAGAGAGAGACAGACAGACAGACAGAGACAGACATAGAGACAGACAGACAGAGAGAGAGAGAGAGAGAGAGAGAGAGAGAGAGAGAGATGAAATACATGCAAACATTCATCATCAATCTTGGAATACTGTTTTGTTTATTTATTGATATACGATGATTATATATATATATCCGCACACAGCTCAAACAATATTAGCTTTTGTTCAGCATATTAACGTATATATAACCTGATATATCAATTTAAAGTATTTGGGCGGCAGTGGTGAAGTCGGTAGGGAGATTGCCTCTGGAGTGCAGGGTTGGAGGTTCGATCCCCCGTCTCCCCGCCACATGTCCAAGTGTCCCTGAGCAAGACACTGAACCCCAAATTGCTCCCGATGGTTCAGAGAGCGCCTTGCATGGCAGCTTCTACCATCAGTGTGTGAGTGTGTGTGTGAATGGGTGAATGTGGTAAGAAATGTAAAGCGCTTTGGGGCTGAGAAAATCGGCTAGAAAGCGCTATATAAGTCAAGTCCATTTACCATTTATATTACATTTACTCATGACTATGTTTGTGTGTAGGTCTTCTGTGACATGCATACGGACGGAGGAGGCTGGACGGTGAGTGTTAGTGAGTGAGTGAGTGAGTGAGTATGTGAGTGAGTGAGTGAGTGAGTATGTGAGTGAGTGAGTGAGTATGTGAGTATGTGAGTGAGTGAGTGAGTATGTGAGTGAGTGAGTGAGTGAGTGAGTGAGTGAGTGAGTGAGTGAGTGAGTATGTGAGTGAGTGAGTGAGTATGTGAGTATGTGAGTGAGTGAGTGAGTGAGTATGTGAGTGAGTGAGTGAGTGAGTGAGTATGTGAGTGAGTGAGTGAGTATGTGAGTGAGTGAGTGAGTGACATATACTGTAGCATAATGTATGGAAACATGGCCTCCCATTAATAACATGTTTCCTCCCCCAGGCTTTCCATATAAGGATTGATGGCTCACTGAACTTCTACAGGCCCTGGGATACCTACAAGAAAGGCTTTGGTAACCCCACCGGAGAGTACTGGCTGGGTGAGACATTGAACCAATTTAAAGGGATACTTCACCCATATGGAACCGGCTTTCTATCATTATAAAATCACTATCATAATATAATGACTGAGGTTTTTCTTCCCTCAGTCTTCCCTCAGTCTTCCCTTGGCCCAGCTGTCCTGTTAATCCTAACCCTACATTTTCCCATGCGTGATGTCACACATGGTAAAATGTAGGGTTGGACAGTGAGACCATAAAACACTCTCTCTGCCTTTTCTCAGGCTAGGATGAACCGATTTCCAACATTTTTGCACATTAATACTACATAGGATCTCAGAGTTCAATACACCTTCATATTTCCACCGGTGAAGTATGGCTTTAAATTAATGTGTAATGGGGAAAACCACACTTCATAAAGTACAAACTGATAGAAAGATTTGAGTCAAATTTCACTTTCAGGATTTGTCGAAACATAACTTCTCTTCCTGAATTCAAACGTATTTTACTGGCCTGTGTGTCTGTCTGTGTGTCTGTCTGTCTGTGTGTCTGTCTGTCTGTCTGTCTGTCTGTCTGTCTGTCTGTCTGTCTGTCTGTCTGTCTGTGTGTCTGTCTGTCTGTCTGTCTGTCTGCCTGTTCGTATGTACAGTCATGCCCGAAAGTATTCATACCCCTGGCAAATTTTGACTTAAAGTTACTTTTTGTTTGTACATGTGAATGTGTGTGAATGTGTGTGTGTGTGTGTGTGAATATATGTGTGTCTGTTTCTGTTACTGTGTGTGTGTGTGTGTGTGTGTGTGTGTCTGTCTCTGTCTCTGTCTGTCTGTGTGTGTGTGTGTGTGTGTGTCTGTCTGTGTGTCTATCTGTCTGTCTGTGTGTGTGTGTGTCTGTCTGTCTGTCTGTCTGTCTGTCTGTCTGTCTGTCTGTCTGTCTGTCTGTCTGTCTGTCTGTCTGTCTGTCTGTCTGTCTGTCTCTATGTGTGTGTGTGTGTGTGTGTGCAGGTCTTGAAAACATCCACCAACTGACGCACAACCGACAAAGCGAGCTGCTGGTTTTCATGGCGGACACTGACAGGAAGAATCTGACGGCTTGGTACTCTGCATTCTCCGTCGACTCAGAATGTGACGGATACGCACTGCACGTCTCTGGATTCACCGATGGAGGGGGAGGTGAGGGAAGTGTGTGTGTGTGTGTGTGTGTTTTATGTGTGTGTGTGTGTGTGTTTGTGTGTGTGTGTGTGTGTGTGTGTGTGTGTGTGTTAGTAAGTGTGTGTGTGTGTTTTATGTGTGTGTGTGTGTGTGTGTGTGTGTGTGTGTGTGTGTGTGTGTGTGACACTGCACGTGTCTGGATTCACCGATGGAGGGGGAGGTGAGTGAAGTGTGTTATGTGTGTGTGTGTGTGTGTTTGTGTTGGTAAGTGTTTGTGTGTGTGTTATGTGTGTGTGTGTGTGTGTGTGTGTGTGTGTGTGTTAGTAAGTGTGTGTGTGTGTGTTTTATGTGTGTGTGTGTGTGTGTGTGTGACACTGCACGTGTCTGGATTCACCGATGGAGGGGGAGGTGAGTGAAGTGTGTTATGTGTGTGTGTGTGTGTTTGTGTGTGTGTTAGTAAGTGTGTGTGTGTGTGTTAGTAAGTGTGTGTGTGTGTTTTATGTGTGTGTGTGTTTGTGTGTGTGTGTGTGTGTGTGTGTGTGACACTGTCCAAAAAAGTTCAGTTTTAAGCAATGGTCCATTATTTTATATCTCATTAAACTGGACTAGTGTTAAGTTAAACCATGTAAGATTTTTTTGATTAGTATGTGATTATTTGATTATACTTGCTCTTGTGTATTTTGTGAAAGCGCTTTGTAAACCATTGTTTTTAAAGGTGCTATATAAATAAAGATATTATTATTATTATAAAGGGAGGACACAGGAATCAAAGGTCCGCTCTAACCACTGCACTCACCATCCGCTAATAGTTTAGTGTATTTTATTTCACATACAAATCGCTTAAAGAAAAACATGTAGTAGGAAAAATAATAATAATAATACATGTGTGGGTGTGGCATAAACCTGTACAGGCTTATGTAGAACCACACCCACAACACATTTACACATTAGTATTACTGCTCATATGCATATAATATTTGACGCAAATTTACTTAAAGCTGGGGTGGAGGATTTGGGGAGAAAATGGCAGTTGGGGTAGAGATACGAATCCAAATACCTCAACCGCTCCACTTGTTCTCTTTGGTCCCTCCCCTATGGTCCCTCCCTGACACACTCTACACACCAACAAAGTCGTGCCAAAGTGAATGGACAGTCCCAACAGCCAATAAGAACAGAGAATCGGAGCCTCGCTATGATTGGTCAAAATGTACAGCTCATGTTAACTTTGACCAATAAGAAATCACATACCCCAGCTTTAAGCACTGTTGTTTGTTCTTGTGTGTGTTTCTCTAGGAGATGGCCTGAGCTATCACGATGGACAGAAATTCTCCACATATGACAAAGACCAGGACGCCACAAAACTAAACTGTGCCCAAGTTGTGGGGCAGGGCTCGTGGTTCAAAAACTGTCGCCGTTCAGCCGGCTATCGTATCGAGAACGATGAGAAACTCTATGCCGTGGGCACCGAGTGGTTTAAATGGAAGGGTCACATCCACGACATCAAGCAAATAGTCATGATGGTTCGATCTTACAAGTAATTCTTCAGGACCAAACGCACAGCAGAAATATATCTAATATATCAGCTTATATCTCATGATTTTCTTTCTTTCTCTTTTTAATTTTTTTTTAATTCGCTTTGGGCCCTATTCTCCTGACACTGACACAGACACAATCCACACCAGTACAAGAGAAACCAACTCATATATATCTGTAACATCCCAAATATTAAAGGCCTACTTCACCACCAGTGGGAATATGAAGGCGTATTGAACTCTGAGATCCTATGTAGTATAAATGTAGGGTTAGACAGTGAGACCATATCACACTCTTTCTGCCTTTTCTCAGGCTAGGATGAACCGATTTCTAAAACGTTTGCACATTTAAAGTCAAACTAACTAGTTTCAACCCTAATGTGAATCATTCTCTGCTGTACGTCACAATAAAGTAGAAGCTAAGCATTGTCTCCTGACTCCTTTCTGTATGGATTCTCTCATAATAAATAAGGAAGGTGAGTGTGTGTGTGTGAGTGAGTGAGTGAGTGTGAGTGAGTGAGTGTGTGTTTCTGTGTCTTTCGCTCATAATGCAAAATGGACTTGTGTGTCCTGTATAAGAAAAATAATAATAGAGCTGGAAGTCATAGGCCAACAGTTATACATAAACCCACAAAAAGAAGCTGTCTGTTTGTTTTGGGGTACAACAAATTGTTGCAAAAATGATCAGATGGAGACAGCTAAGTGTTCAAAAAAAGTGACGACTTCAAAGACTTAAAAATCTTTAGAGGGGACATACACCACAATCAGGATCATTTGCATGCAGCCAAGATTCAGTTAAAAACATAAAATCTAAGTGTGCAGACGATATAAAATTATTTAAAAACAACCCCTGCGTTCCAATCCCCATACTTCCCAATACATGCACGTCAATTGTAGTATGCTGAAAATACATAAATGTCCCACTAACTCCAATAGCATTTTGGAGTGTTCGTCTTTATTATTGAAATTTCTCGACATAATGAAAACAAATCTTTCTTATCTGATTTTTTTCTCTCCTGTGGCCCTAAAACTCTTCTGTACTTTAGTATGTAGTGTAGTAAAAAGGCTAAAACTCTTCTGTACTTTAGTATGTAGTGTAGTAAAAAGACTAAAACTCTTCTGTACTTTAGTATGTAGTGTAGTAAAAAGACTAAAACTCTTCTGTACTTTAGTATGTAGTGTAGTAAAAAGAAAAAAAGTATGTGATTTGGAACGCAGGGAAAGTCTTATTGAATATGGATCTCACATAAAAGAGAACCATTTTACTTGCATTTGTGCTGGGAGCTTGAGTTGGTGCATTTATCCGGATCTTTAATAAATTGTCAATAATTCTGTGGGATGTGCACAATGACCTTTGTGTTATTATGATCACAGGGATGTTGATCATATTTCATAGATAAGGGTTTCGCTATCGGATGCAGACATTATGCTATAGGTTTCGGACCTTTGATGGAAGAAAATTTTGGTGACTGGACCCATTTAAATTTTAGTTGAAAACCCCATTTGCATGCAGCCAAGATTCAGTTAAAAAACATAAAATCTAAGTGTGCAGATGAAATGAAATGATTAAAAAAATATTGCAAAAGAAATTGGTGCATTCATCCGGACCTTTAATAAATTATAAAATATTTCTATGTGGGATATGCACCATGTCCTTGAAAGACCTTTGTGTTATTATGATCACAGGGATGTTGCCAGAGACAGCACAGCAGGGAGGGGACAACTGGGAGAGAGAGAAGGAACATTTTCAATTATTTGGTTTATTATTAATTAATTAATAACAGGCAGAAAAAATGAATAAAAAAAGTAAGATGGATGGATGGGTGGATAGAGAGGGAGAGAGAGAGACAGAGAGAGAATGAGAGATAGAGGCAGAGAGAGAGAGAAGGGGAGGGAGAGAGGGAGGGAGTCATTTGTGGAGGAGGGAGATGTTATTATATTCTCTGCAGGGATTCTGTGTTATGACATCCATCAGACCGCACCTGAATTTGCATAGGGTTTGACTCACTTCACTACAGTTATTGTTTTTGGCAAGAGATCAATAACTTTGTGGTTAGTCAAAGTGGAGGCCTGCATACCGCTTTGAAGGCGTGGGAGATATCACCATAGCAGTATTCAACCGTTCAGCTCAGGCGGGTGTGACAGTCTAAATACATTTTAACTAATGTTATATAAGCAGTTCAAAGCCTTGTAAGGATGTTTTTTTTTGGTCTGCATTTCATGGCATTGCTCTTATTTGGCCAGATTCAGGTAGATTGCCAAAATGATAAACCCAGAGACCTGTGTTGACAGTTTTTCACAGGTGTAAAGGTCTAGTTATCTTTAAGTTTTAATCACAACGCTGGAAGTTATCCAAGCTGTAGCTGTTTCACAGAAAGGGTGAAAGGGTTTACGCCTCAAGCTCAGGCAATGTGAAGGACGCTGTACTAAATTACTTTGGAACCAGTTCAGCTTTCAATCAAAACCGTTTACGCCTCAAGCTCAGGTGAGGTATGTGTGTGTGTGTGTGTGTGTGTGTGTGTGTGTGTGTGTGTGTGTGTGTGTGTGTGTGTGTGTGTGTGTGTGTGTGTGTGTGTGTATGAGTGTGTGTGAGTGTGTAAAGACAGTTTTCGAATCTAGGTCATCTGGGACGATAAAAACATTTGGAATATATCCAGTTTCTTCAACAGAAAAAACTGGTTCATGGGAAGGTCTCTTTAGTCAATTTTCACACGGATGTAATGCTTAACTCCGATTGGCTGAGGTTATATGACATTCATTTTTTTGCTGAGCTTTGATTGGCTATGGTTGGATGATGACTAACGTCTAATGGGAGGAGTCAGTGGGAGGGTTGTATCAGAAAGAATAATCTGGCAACATTGCACATCATCAGCCTTTCTGCCTCGGAGTGAAGTCGGTAAAACCTCGCTAGTAAACTGATCAGCTGAGCTACACAGCTTAACAAGGTGAGTACAAACTAGATTCAATTGCTTTTAAATGTTCTATTTCTATTAATTTGCTTTTATAATGTATTTTAATCTTGCCCCTGTAAAGCACTTTGAATGGCCTTGTGTTTGAATTGTGCTATAGAAATAAACTTGCCTTGCCTTGCCTTGCCTAAATGGACAGACAATAAAAATATATATACAGCTCCGGAAAAAACTAAGAGACCAGTCTGGATTTTTCTCAAATATTCATCTCTACATTACTTATTGAAAATGCTCTTTAATGACAAAAAAATGTATTGGAATTTGGTAGAAATGTTGTCAGTAGTTTATAGTATAAAACCAAAATGTTCATTCTACTCAAACATATGCCTCTAAATAGTAAAACGAGAGACACTGAACATTTGGAGTGGTCTCTTAATGTTTTCCAGAGCTGTATATATAGCCTAGACTTTTACTGAATTCCTGTCTGTGTAAAATGAAAATAGGACCCAAGTAGTGACATTAAAGGAAAGTCTGTGTGTGTGTGTGTGTGTGTGTGTGTGTGTGTGTGTGTGTGTGTGTGTGTGTGTGTGACTGAATAGAGCGGGTCTGCCACTTGTGTCATGGTTGTTGTGTCCTTGGGCAAGACACTTCACCCACGTTGCCTCATGTGAATGTCGATAGTTAGCCTGCTGCTATCGGTGTATGAATGTGTGTGTGAATGGTAACGTGGGAAAGGAAAACAGGTCTCCTTTGAAAAAGAGTCTCTGGTCTCAATGGGATTTACCTGTAGAAATAAAAAAAAGTATTTTATGTTTAAAAAAAAACTTTTTCGTATTGCCTGTTTTGAGTAATGCAAGCCAAGTTTATTTATATACTGTAGCAGCATTCAGACATGAGATAATTCAAAGAGTTTTAATGTGCAAAACAAATACAATTGCACTTAAAGCCCCTTCAAACCCTGTCACACCTCTTTTTTTAAACTAAATACTTATTTTTTAGGCCAAAAAAAAAACATTGGACAAAAATCAGTTTTAAAAGTGTTTTGACAACATTATTATGCAAGTTATTTTTAAATTTTAAACAAAACATGTCAATTAAAAAGTTCACATATTTGGCTGAGGACAGGCTGTGTTTTCAGTAGCCTACTTTCAAGCTTTTTCCACTGCCTTCTGGTATGTGAAGTCCGACACTTTGGTCCAGTAAGATGTTTCTATACAGCCTGTTGCAGCATGTTTGTGTTGACCTGCACATTAGCTGGTAGTACAATGACTAGCAGCAGAGCTAACGTTATCGCCCCGTTAATGGTGCCATAGTCACATTTCAGACGGTTAGGGTTGAAGTTAACTCTAAAGTTAAACAGTTTAATACGTTGCTGAAGACTCACTTTTGTTGCATTGGCCTTTAACACAAGTTGAGACTTTGACACTCCTCCCTTTCTTTCCTCATGCATCTTATATGTTATTTTGTATTGTATCTTGTACAGCACTTTGGTCAACTGATGATGTTTTTCAATGTGCTATAGAAATAATTTTGACTTTGACTTTGACTTTGAAGTTGCTCAATTTATAATTTAGCGTTGGCTTTTGGACTTTATTGCACAATAACGTAAGGCGAGTACTTCTCGTCTGCTCTGTTTTTTTTTGCTCTGGGTGTGTGCGCACGTAGCACACGTGTATGTGTGTGTGTGTGTGTCAGTGGCAGGGCCGCGCCCTTTCCAAAACAGAGCAGAGGAGAGAGCAAAGAACTAAGCCTGCAAATAAACTAGATATATAACATAAGAGTTACGTTTTTTTAAGTAAAATTATTACCTGTTCTATATGAAAAGAGAATTTAGATGGATGACTTCTGTAATTTGACACTATAGGAGAAAAAAAAATCATGCACGATAATTATTTTTTTTTAAATGTGAAAGATTATTGGGGGGGAAGGGGGAGTTTGTTTGGGGTGGGTCTCCTCCCAACGCGCCCTTTCCAAGACAGAGCAGAGAAAAGAGCAAGAATACACCTGCACATAAATTAGGTAAATAACATAATAGTTTATTTTTTTTTAAATTAAAATATTACCTGTTATTTATGAAAAGAGAATTTGGATGGAGGACTTCTGTAATTTGACACTATAGGAGAAAATAAATTATATATTACATGTTTAATTTTTTTCAGGGGGGGTGGGGAGGAGGGGTTCATTTGGGGCGGGCCAAACTTCTGTAGCCATGGAGACTGTTTGATACTGCCATGCCCACACAGTCCTGTCATACGATCTAGCATAAAAATACGTTTTTTCTAAATTAGTTTTATCCTTTTTACACACATTTATTTTGAATCTGAGTTTTGTACTGCTTATGGGACACACAAGTTTAATATTATTTATTGATTTTTTGTATTTTAGACCAGGTTGTGGGGTCTGAATGCTTCATAACCTACAAGCAAATCAGACATATACCTGTATTTCTTTCTGTTTGGGACAATTTTGTGTTTTATTAACAAATAACAAATTTGAAATCTATCCGTGAATCACAGGAAGCCAATGCAGTGATTTAAGGTGCCATGTCATTTTCTCTCCTTTTTTGGAAAAAGTAACAGTCGCGCTGTGATCACCTATCTACCTGTAGCAGCTGCCACTTCGACAGAAAGACCTAGGACTTGTTGAATTAATTTTGTTTAATGCTTATAAGTTGAAAATGAAGGAAATTGAGCTAGACTCTCTAAGATGTCAGTGTTTTATATCGTTTTTTTTCCTGGTTACAGAAATGGGTCTATTAAAGCTGGGGTGGAGGATTTGGGGAGAAATGGCAGTTGGGATAGGGATTCGAATCCAAATACCTCAACCGCTCCACTTGTTCTCTTTAGTCCCTCCCCTATGGTCCCTCCTTGACACGCTCTACACCAACAACGTCGGTGCCAAAGTGAATGGACAGTCCCAACAGCCAATAAGAACAGGGAATCGGAGCCTCGCTCTGATTGGTCAAAGTGTACAGCTCATGTTAACTTTGACCAATCAGAAATCATATACCCCAGCTTTAAGACTGTTGCAGTGTTAATTGATTTGCTTTATTTTTTAGTGCTATTTTAATTTGGTCCCTGTGTGTTTGATAAATAAAAAAAAAAAAAATGTGGTATGCCACTGTGACTGTAATTTAAGTATGAACTATAGAAGACTGTGTGTGTGAATGAATGAATGAATGAATGAATTTTTATTATTGTGTCATGTCCAAACAAGGACCCATCCCCTTTGGGATTATAAGACACCAACAACTGTATCAAATTCAAATGATAACATTCACTTCCTGTAAATGGTGATCACATTTCACAGTAGGACAACAAGGAAACAGACGCAAAGAAAAGAAAAGAAAAGAAAAGAAAAGAAAAGAAAAGAAAAGAAAAGAAAAGAAAAGAAAAGAAAAGAAAAGCAAACATAAAGATCTCATTCATAAGTGTGTTTTGTTCTCTTGGCCCAGGCCTTCTCAAGTGTGATAACTTTCCTTGAGTTCATTGACCAGTTTAAAACGTCACTTTTTCGCTTTGGCTTTTAACAGTAATTGAATTTTTTTTTTGTTATTGTTGTTGTTTCCTTTTTGTTGTAGCTGTGTATCTTAGGCCTATTAGTTTTGTATTGTATCTTGTGCAGAACTTTGGTCGACTGATGTTGTTTTTTAAATGTGCTATAGAAATATATCTGACTTTGACTTTGACTTTTTATCAACAGGTTGGAGAAATGGCCACACTGGAGATTCTGGCCCTGGGTCGACATTTCACCCTGGGAATGCTCTATGATGCTCTGGAAGATCGAACCATCCCAAGTAAGTCTCATGAGCGTCCTGTATTATGTTCAAATCTAAACCGGAAAAAAATAAGAGACCAGTCTGGATTTTTCGTAAATCTTTATCTCTTTATCTACATTACTTATTGAAAATGCTCTAAATGACAACGACCGGGCCGGTTTTAGCCAGTCAGATTAAGGTGGGCTGCTATAAATAATAGGTGGGCATTTTTTTTGCCCTTGCAAGATCTCTGCGACTGCTTTTTGCCACATTTACTGTAATGTCAGCTGTTAGACATATCAATGTTGTGTGTGTGTGTGTGTTTGTGTGTGTGTGTGTGTGTGGGGGGGGGGGGGGGCGGGAGGGGGGGGGGGGTTAACCATGATAGCACTACTACTAGAAGCTTTCCACATCAGTATAACAATCATCTGCCACCTTCTTAGCTCAGTTGGTAAGGCGTTCCCTCCATGGGCCTCAGCCAGCAGCGGACCCGGGTTTGATTCCAGCCCGCGGTCGTTCTCTGCATGTCACTCCCCTCTCTGCCCCATTTCAACTCTGTCTCTACACTATCAATAAAGCATAACAATGCCAAAAAATTATCTTTAAAAAAAAAATAAACACTGATATTAAGGAATTTTCCAGACAAAAGTAGGCTATAGGTATTTTTCTGCCTTATCATGTGCATGTTGTTTTCCTGTTTCTACAGGTATGCATCTGTGGGATAAAGAATCTCTACAAGAGAAGACAACTGAAGTGCCTTCCACTGATTTTGAAGTGTGTGCATCTGACTCCTCTGAATCCAAATCCTCACTGCTTGAAAACAGCTCTTCCCTGAAGGCCAGTATCCTGTGTGGGCTGGTGAAGGTTGATGGATCTGCCAAGTATCTGGATGACAAGAAAGAATCCCGCAATCAGAGCAGAGTGACATTTCGTTACAAATGCACCACCAACTTCAAAGAGTTGACGAACCAACAAACCCTGGAACCCCAACTGGATGATTTCATTTGTAAGGACCATGCGACACATGTAGTCACAGGCATCAAATATGGGGCGGAGGCGTACTTTGTGTTTGACAGTGAGAAGGTAGATGCCAGCAGGGTTAAGGAGATAGGTGGGAAGATGGAAGCTGTCCTGAACAAGATCTCAGTTGGTTGTGAGGGACAGGTTGATATGAAGCTGACCAAAGAAGAAAAAGCCCTGACCGAACAATTCTCCTGCAAGTTCTACGGAGACGTTCGCCTTACCAGGAACCCTACAACGTTTGCAGAAGCAGTGGAGGCCTACGCAGAACTTCCAAATATGGTCGGAGATGGTGTGCCTATGGAGGTTTGGTTGACGCCACTGACAAATTACAACCATGAAGCTGCTGAGTTGAAGAGTGAGATCAGCCCGGGACTGGTGAATCAAGTTGAAAAGGCTTTGGAAGATTTGAGGGACATAGGGATGAGATGCAACGACTGTCTGGCGGACAAAGTTGTAGAGAATATAACACACACTCAAAAAGAGTTAAAAACATTCAGAGATTACGTGGACCAATATGAAACCAAAGTGAAGAAGACCATGGCGGAGATATTTCCCTCTATTCGCGCAGGAAAAGAAAACGAAAGCAGAGCAAGACAGTTCTTTGACGAAAGGGACGGTTCACCATTCAGTAATGCCAGACTTAGCGAGTGGATGAAGGATAAGGAGAAGGACATCAATGTCATGGGGTCCTGTGTAGACATCCTGGGGGGAATAAAGATAGTCCAAGATCAGGCAGAGTTGGACCGTGAGGTTCTTGCGCTAGGTGCAGATGATGTTCTGTGTTATGTGTTCACCTACAGCAAGGGTAGAGACCACTACTTTGAAGAGATGAAGGACTACTTGTACCCTCCTGAATGTCAACTGCACTCAGCATGGTGCAACTTAGATGCAGTTGTAAGGGATGTATTTGAAATGGCCGAAGTTTTCCAAGACGCTGCGAAAGCACTGAAGAACAACAGCCGATTCCGTTTCCTCGTCGCAGCTCTTCCAAACGACAAATACATCGGAGCGACCATCTACCAATACCAGAAGGGCATCTTGGTCAATGAGCATTTTACAAAGCCTAACCCGCCTGATGTGGAGACTATCACAGACAGAAAAGATTTGATCTGGTGTAAGTATGTGTTAAATACGTTCGATTACAGGTGAAACTCCTATTATTAGAATATCATGGAAAATGAATTGGAATTGAGGCAAGAATTCATACAAAAGGGGCCCACACCAAGTACTGAGTACATATGGATGATTATACTTTATAGAGGGCCGACATTTCTGTTTTTAAAATCCCTTTTTTATTGATTTCATGTAATATTCAAATTTTCTGAGATTTTGAATTTGGGGTTTTCCAAAGCTGTAAGCCATAATCATCAAAATGATAACGAATAAAGGCTTGAAATATCTCACTTTGCTTGTAATGAGTCTATATAATATATTAGTTTCACCCTTAAAGTAGAATTACTGAAATAATGAACTTTTGCACGATATTCTAATTTTTCGAGTTTCACCTGTATAAGTAAAAACTACACTGAACCTGTAGTATGTATTTATTTGATTGTACTTGCTCGTATGTATTTTATTAAAGCACTTTTGTAAACCATTTTTTTTAAAGGTGCTATATAAATAAAGATATTATATTATTATTTTTATTATTATTATTATCATTATTATTATTATTATTATTATTATTATTATTATTATTATTATTATTATTATTATTATTATTATTATTATTGTTATTATTATTATTATTATTATTATTATTATTATTATTATTATTATTATTATTATTATTATTATTATTACCTGTTGAACTATCAGATTGACTATTAATTACACATTTTTGTTCGCTTTTTCTTTCTATCAGATGCCAGTGATCTCACCCTGGACGAAAACACCGCAAATCGCCGCCTCACTCTGTCTGAGGAAAACAAAAAGGCAACATGCGAACTGGGCAACATACTCTGGCATTTCTTCCTCCCCGGCCGCCCTGAAAGGTTCGACTCACATCCTCAGGTGCTGTGCAAAGATCGCTTAGACGGGCGCCATTACTGGGAAGTCGAGATGAGCAACGGTCTCAAAGAATCTGTGTTTGTAGGCGTGGCATATGAGGGAGTTGAACGGATAGGTGAACAGAGTCAGCTTGGCAGTAGCACCGAATCCTGGGCTTTCGGGCCGTTTTCAGAACAGAAGTGGTTGCCGTTTGGCGCGCCCCCGAAAAAGAGTTTTAAGGCGATGCATGATGGGGCCGCGGTGTGGGAAATGCCTCTGCCCTCCACTGGGTGCAAAAAGCTTGGGGTGTTTCTGGACAGGGCTGCTGGCACTCTGTCCTTCTACAGTGTCTCTTCCAACACACTGAGTCACTTGTACACCTTCCACACCACGTTCACTAAGCCTGTTCACCCTGGTCTATGGGTTTATCACTACGGCAACCATGCCTACCTGAATCTGGCCGAATAAGAGCAATGATTATTGTTATGGGGCGACTGTGGCTCAGGTGGTAGAGCGGGTTGGCCGATGATCAAAGGGTTGGAGGTTCGATCCCCGCCCTGCCACCTGTGTCATGGTTGTTGTGTCCTTGGGCAAGACACTTCACCCACCTTGCCTCGTGTGAATGTCGATAGTTAGCCTGCTGCTATCGGTGTATGAATGTGTGTGTGAATGGTAACGTGGGAAAGGAAACAGGTCTCCCTTGCAAAAGAGTCTCCGGTCTCATTGGGATTTACCTGTAGAAATAAAGGTTAAAAAAAATATGATGGAAAAATGACAGGGAAATGGTATATTCTTGGTCTGTTGATGGGGATATGTGTTCACATTTTATGTTTAAACAACTTAAAGGAGAAGTAAGAGATATGTCTTTGTTTATATAAGTGTCAAATCACACTATAATCTACAGCAATCACTTAAACAGAATGCTAACAGTTCAATAATGCGGGTCTCCCAGTCATTCACCTTTGCAGTAATTGGGACTAAATGGGATTTTTGTTTTATTTAGCGTTTGTTCATTTTCTTCTGTGTGGCGTTTTAAAAACAGCTATAGAATCTCTGTTTTGCTCTGGTCTTTACTTTAACCCTGAATTATTAGGGTTCATTTTGTTGAACAAATTTTTTTTAATGACTAAGTTATCTATTTGTTAGCCTCATAGCATAATTGCCTAAATCATATTTACTCTACTCTACTTTTACTCTACATCTACTCTATTCTACATCTACTTTTCGTTAGCCTAATAGCATAATTGCCTGAGTCATATTTTAAGGGTTATAGAGTAGGTTAACGTAGAAGTAGAGTAAAAGTAGAACAGAGTAAATAGGATTTAGGCAATTATGCTATGAGGCTAACGATTTACAACATTGAACAATGGGATATTTGTCTTGTTTAGCCTCTGCGTAACACTTTAAATATGGGTACAATAATTAATGGTTAGGTAAATTAAGCTCCATGTAGGAGGAGTTTACTTGTTGGGTTACACTCCTTTGCTGGTTTAGAATAGTTAAGTTAAGTCGCTTCATTTGTCAATTGAAACACACACATGCAATGTAAATTACACACACACACACACACACACACACACACACACACACACACACACACACACACACACACACACACACACACACACACACACACACATGCAATGTAAGTTACACACACATGCAATGTAAGTTACACACACACACACATACACATACACACACACATGCCAATCGAACTTACATTTTCGCTAAATAGTGATGGAGTAGGGAACAAAAGATTGTTTGTTATTGTTTGGTTGAACACAATGCTGATGTTTATAGATCTGAATCAAGGTTATAATCCTGCAACACTTTAAACTGCTGTTGGTTGTGTGTACTGTCTTCTTCTGCATCATTTTAAACTGCTGTTGGTTGTGTGTACTGTCTTCTTCTGCATCATTTTAAACTGCTGTTGGTTGTGTGTACTGTCTTCTTCTGCATCATTTTAAACTGCTGTTGGTTGTGTGTACTGTCTTCTTCTGCATCACTTTAAACTGCTGTTGGTTGTGTGTACTGTCTTCTTCTGCATCATTTTAAACTGCTGTTGGTTGTGTGTACTGTCTTCTTCTGCATAATTTTCAATAAAGTGAAGGGACCTGAGTTTACCACTGTGTGCTACTTTCTTTTTTACCGTAGATTCAAAAATTGAGTGTACCAAAGGTTATAAGCCACAGTATTCACACTTTACTTTAGTATTACCATGTAATCACCTGGTCAATGATCAAATTCCTTCGTGATTTTCTCTACTTATGACATCTATTGCAGTATGTCCGTCCTGGGAGAGGGATCCCTTACTCTGTCGACTCTCCCTGAGATTTCTTCAATTTTTAAAATCCCAGTAAAGGGTTTTTACTGGGAGTTTTTTCTCAGCCGAGCTAAGGGTGTAAGGGCAGGGTGTCATATTGTATCATATTGTATCATATTGTATGAAATGTAAAGCCCACTGAGACACAAGTATTTGTGATTTTGGGCTATACAAATAAAACTGATTTGATTTGATTTGATTTAAGCCACATTATGTTGTATGAGACATACTTGTCTCTCAATCCTCAGTAGACATTATGTAACTTCCCCTCTTCAAAGCATCATTAACACAAAGAGGAAAGTAATACTTGCAAAGCTTCCAAATAGATTTTAAGCAGAAGAGGACAAATTGTCTATCTTGTGTTGATTTGGGACGGTACATTTATGGTGGCCTATAATTATACTGCCTAGTTTAAAGGTGCAGTGTGTAATATGACATCATCAAGAAAGTTCTACAAAGTTCTAGAATGCAACACTCCCTGGGTAACCCCACCCTTTCGAATAATAACAGAAGCTACAGTGGCCTTCAAGGACAAGAACAATTCTGAATTTTAAACGATGCACCTGATGACATTCCAAATATGACACTTTCAAGATGGCGGCACTAGGCCTTGGTCCAAAATATGCAGAAATATGGACATATATGAGATCCTTTCTAAGGGAAAAAAAATAAAAATGTTCAGCTATTATGCACTAAATTAAATGTACTTATGGATATTATAATTACTTTCTACAAAATCTGCTCGGAAATAAAACCCAAAATTCTACACACTGCAGGTTTAACAGCCCCGCAGAGTTTCCTTTACTGTTGACACCCAAACCATGTTGTAATGTTAAAAGTTAGTATACGCACAATTATGGTTTGGTATACAGGTGCAGCTACAACAATTAGAATATCATAGGATTTTTTTTTATTATTTTAATTTTATTAAAAATAAAAAATGTAATATCTAGATTGATTAGATATACAATAAAAAAAAATGTACACTTTTTTTTGTGTTTATTTTAGCTGATTATGGAAAAAATACAGCATCTGAACCGATCAAAAGACCAAAAATATTTTTCTAATATTTTGAGATGCTGGATTTTGGATTTCCATGAGCTGTAAACCGAAATCATCAAATACAAAACAAATGAAAAGCTTTGAATATCTTGGATTATGTGGGAAAAAAAAAACTTTTACATGATATTCTGATATTTTGAGATGCGCTTGTACTCTGTATGAAGTGCATTTGCAACCTGAATTTGCTGCTGGCCTATTACAAATGGAAAGAAAACGTAAACGTGGAGAAAAACATCTGACAAAATTATAAATCACATTTAGAAAAGCTATTTGCCGTAATAAAAATATTATAAAAAAATGATATAAAAGTCTCATTTTAAAAACCAGGGTCCATCAAAGATACACCCAATCCTTTTTCCAGTGAAACAACCAACATATTGTCTCGTACTAATGCCCAGTCATTGACACACATACACACAGAATATGTTATGGGACTGTAGCCGAGGTCAGCAGACACACTGACTGTTTTGAATACTTTTGCAGATGTGTTTAGACTACTAGAGAAGAAATGGACTAGGCCATATCTGCATTGTCACAGGCAGAGAGGAAAATAGAGACCTAAAATTATCTGTGTATTAGAATGAATCTTCTTAAAAAAAAAGAAAAAAAAATGTTCTTACTGTAGTATCTGTGTATCTGAATCTTATGGCAGTGGGGGCGGGACCCGATAAGCCTTTGGCTTCTCCTGCTTCCCTTCGGACGATAACACAAAGTAATATGTATGAATATGCAATGAGAAAATTATGTATTATGTGTAATTGTCCGGAAGAATAATAATAAAAAAAATAAAAAAAAATATGTAACAGACCCTGTGAATGGGTTTAATGAGAGACACATGATTGTATTGCTAAAGAAGGGTTTTACACCAACAAGGAATGTGTCTTGGTGGATAAGGTGCATACATTGAGAAAACAAACAAACAGTGACTGTCATAAAAAATAAAATAGAATAAAAAATTAATTCAATAAAAGATATTACAATGATTTACAAATTCCGTATGATTGTTATGCATACATTCAAGGGTGGTGATGGGTATGAGTGCCAGTCAGTGGGATAGAAAAAATTATCAAACCCACTTACGGTGAATGGCCAAGAGGTGGAGGAAGTGAGCTATGTTACATACCTGGGGAATGCACCGTCATGTATTTTATCCTTACTAACCAATAGGAATTCATTTACAAAAGCACAACAAAGAGTCTTACTACTCCCAATACCTGATGACATCTTAAAGCTGCAGTGTGTAGAATGTTGGGTTTTATTTCCTAGCAGATTTTGTAGAGAGTAATTATAATATCCATAAGTGCATTTAATTTAGTGCATAATAGCTGAAACATTTTTTTTGAATTATTATTTTTTCCCTTAGAAAGGGTCTCATATATGTCCATATTTCTGCATATTTTGGACCAAGGCCTAGTGCCGCCATCTTGAAAGTGTCATAGTTGGAATGTCATCAGGTGCATTGTTTAACATTTAGAATTGTTCTTGTCCTTGAAGGCCACTGTAGCTTCTGTTATTATTCTAAAGGGTTGGGGTTACCCAGGGAGCGTTGCATTCTAGAACTTTGTAGAACTTTCTTGATGATGTCATATTACACACTGCACCTTTAAATGTTGTTGATCTACTTACAATGTAAATCTTTTTAAAGTTCACACAGGACACAGTGAATTAGGTGTGTTTCCAGCTGATCAGTCTCATGATTTCTTTGATATGGTTTTTACTCCAGCATGTGAGCTGACACTGGGGTTGGTTTGTATTCAGCCCTCATCACCACCAGCCGGATATCCTGCAGGGTATCCATCCATCCAATACGTCAAGCTGCGCAAGTTTCTTAACAGTTTAAATATCAAATCCACAAAAAGTGTGTCTGTGTTTGTGTCTGTGTGTGTGAGAGTGTGTGTGTGTGCGCGCGTGTATGTGTGCCTCTGTGTGTGTGTGTGCATGCCTGTGTGTGTGTGTGTGTGTGTGTGTGTGTGTGTGTGTGTGTGTGTGTGTGTGTGCATGCCTGTGTGTCTGTCTGTGTGTGTCTGTCTGTGCCTCTGTCTCTCTGTGTGCCTGTGTGTGTTTGTCTGTCTGTCTGTGCCTTTGTGTGTGTTTGTCTGTGTGTGTCTGTCTGTGCCTCTGTCTCTGTGTGCGTCTGTGCGTCTGTGCCTGTCTGTCTGTGTGTGTGTCTGTCTGTCTGTCTGTGTGTGTGTGTCTGTCTGTGCCTGTGTGTGTATATGTGTGCCTGTCTGTCTGTGTGTGTGTCTGTCTGTGCCTGTGTGTGTATATGTGTGTCTGTCTGCCTGTGTGTATGCCTGTGACCATAAATCATTTGCAGAAAGGAACCCGCTGACATTATCAAATATCAAATATTTACGTAAAGAGGTTGATCACTGCCTCACTGTTAATTACGATACATCAAGCGTATCTAGTTTAGTTTAATGTACGACAGCAAAGCATAACTCTTTCAACGCCACGAAGATTAAACAATTATCACAGGGACGATGGGAGGGACATGAGCAGAATAATCAGACCGTGGGATATTGTTTCAAGCATTTTATTGAGTGATATGTCCTTATGAATGTTTATTGTTCCATCAAAGTTTCTCTTCAAAGGAAATTTATTTGGAGGCCATGTCATTGCAGTATCTGACACATTAAAGGGACATTGTGTAACATTTTAAGTAATTCATCAGCTAAAATCAATATCCTCATTCATAAATATGTCGTCATTGGTGTAAAATCACCTCTGCCAATAACCTGAATTATCCTCCTGAGCGGAGAATTTCAAATATTAATATTACATTTTGTACATTGAGCAGGCAAGTCTTATGGAGGAATCCATGTTTTTGGAATGTCATCAGGTGCATTGTTTAGAATTTAGAATTGTTCTGGTCCTTGAAGGCCACTGTAGCTTCTGTTATTATTCAAAAGGGTTGGGGTTACCCAGGGAGCGTTGCAATCTAGAACTATCTTGACTGACACACACACACACACGCACGCACGCACGCACACACACACACACACTCTCACACACACACTAATATGCACACACACACACACACACACACACACACACGGACACGGACACGCACACACACACACACACGAACGCACGTACGCACGCACGCACACACACACACAAGGACACACACACACACACACACACACACACACACACACACACACACACACACACACACACACACACACTGGCACACAAAGGAAACATTAATTAAGTTTGTTTGAAGATGGACTGGAACTACTTGAGCTCAAGATAAACACTCAACACTCACATAAGATAATTGGCTGCAATTAAAACCAATCAAACTATTTGAGATAACAGTATAAGAAAACTATTAAGATGTGTTGACGCTTTAATATTTGTTTTAAACTAAACACACAAGTACATGCTGCCCTTTAAGAAAGAAACATTAAATGAATTGTAATAGCTTAGGGGACTGTTGTGACATCAGATTGCTTTCTATAGGTATAAGTAGTGAGGCAGAGAGAGTGGGACACACAGTAGGACTGGGAGGGGAGTACAGACAGGTAAGCATCCAACCAGGAGACATAACATAACTTTATCTGATGTGTTTTTTGTTTTATTTTTATTTATTTATTTTTTAATTTTATTCTTAGATGTATTATTCACTTTATTTATTTTATTTTATTATATTTTATTTTATTATATTTTATTTTATTTATTTATTTATTTTTAAATGTATTTTATTTTATTATATTTTATTTTATTTATTTATTTATTTTTAAATGTATTTTATTTTATTATATTTTATTTTATTTATTTATTTTTTTTTAAATGTATTTTATTTTATTTATTTATTTTTTTTAAAATTCATTATATTCTTAGACGTATATTCTTGACTATGCTTTTATTTTCTATGCGCACTGTAAAGCACTCTGTGACCCTGTCTGTAAATTTAATTGATTTTATATTTACTGATAATTTTTTATATTTTTATCTTATTTTATTTTCAGAGCATCAGACGGATCCACATCATTCAGCAGTTGATCGAATTCAGCAGAAATCTGACAATGAAGGTGAGTTTTTAGGACGATATTTTATTTGACATATTTAAACTAGTTTAAATTGTGAGCCCACTTTGTCCAAAACACCATTAAACTCGAACTTCATATTTTTAATTATTTTTTTAATTATCTAATATATTTTTATATGTTAACAATTGAGTGATTTAATTTAGTTTGAAGGTACATTTTATGTAATTTATTTTGCGGATTTTAAACTGTTTAACTGTGAGCCCACTTTGTCCACACTGCGATGAGACTTGTATTTGTATTTGTATTTTTTAATTATTTTTTTAATTGTGTTTTTTATGTGTTAACAATTTAGTGATTTTACTTTGTTTGTTGCTTTGGGTGCTAACCAAAACAAAACTCCAACCCACTTTTTTAATATGGCAATAATAATCTGATATTTTCAAACTATATAGGCCAAACTTTTACCCAATATTTGGATTCATACCTCTGTTAAAATGACAAGTGTCTGTCATTCATGCATCTAATCATGCTTTCTATTTTGGGTAACATCATTATTTTCTGCCTGATAATTTATTTTTTCAAAACTTGAGGTCTGCTGCAACCCTCAGTTCTTTTTAAATCGAGTCCGAAGACTTTTCTGTTTCCATTTTAACCTGTCATTTTTATTTAATTTAAATGCTCTACTTCTATTCAATGGCTTTTAAATGTTTTATTTCTATTCACTCGCTTTTCTAATGTGTTTTATGTATTTTAATCTTGCCCCTGTAAAGCACTTTGAATGGCCTTGTGTCTGTGTGTGTGTGTGTGTGTGTGTGTGTGTGTGTGTGTGTGTGTGTGTGTGTGTGTGTGTGTGTGTGTGTGTGTGTGTGTGTGTGTGTGTGTGTGTGTGTGTGTGTGTGTGTGTAAAGCACTTTGAATGGCCTTGTGTCTGAATTGTGCTATAGAAATAAACTTGCCTTGCCTTGCCTTCCCTTACATTAATACAAATGTTAACTTTTCTCTCCTTTCCTCAGCTGTTATCGGGTGTTTTCCTGCTCGTCTTGGCTCCACTGTTGACCGTATGTATAGATGTCAGCCTGCCAGTCGACTGCAGTAACATCCGCGCCCAGAGCCAGATCCTGCCAACCGGAGTGTACACCGTCTATCCCCTGGGAGAAAAGTCAGATGTCCAGGTATTAAGCTGCACCTAGCTCACTCACTCACTCACTCACTCACTCACTCACTCACTCACTCACTCACTCACTCACTCACTCACTCACTCACTCACTCACTCACTCACTCACTCACTCACTCACTCACTCAGGTATTAAGCTGCACCTTCTGTTGGACACTGTTGGAGTTATATTCATGTTGGTATCAGACTGCAACATATCTTTGGCTTAAAGGCCTACTTCACCGGTGGAAATATGAAGGTGTATTGAGCTCTGAGATCCTATGCAGTGTAAATGTGCAAAACATTTTAGAAATCGGTTCATCCTAGCCTGAGAAAAGGCAGAAGGAGTGTTTTACGATCTCACGCACAACTGTGCAAAATGTAGGGTTAGACAGTGAGACCGTGAAACACTCTTTTTGCCTTTTCTCAGGCTAGGATGAACCGATTTCTAACATGTTTGATAAAGATTTAAGATAAATCCAGACTGGTCTCTTAGTTTTTTCCAGGGCTGTATGTACATAAGTATTTGTAGTTGTAGCACCAGCACTAAAAGAGAGTGAGTGAACAAACAAAATACATAATAGCTTAATATTTGTGTTGGACCGTTTCCAATGACTCATTCCACATTGGAACATCAACTAACAAGTTCTTTTTAATTAGTTATTAGCCGGCCTATTAAAACACGTTTTGAAAGACATGTTATATCCTATGAGATTTATCCAACAATAGAAATTAAAAAAATACATACACAGCTTAAAGGAATACTTCACCCATACGGAACCAGCGTTCTATCATTATAACATAGCTATAATATAATGAATGAGGTTTTTCTTCCCTGAGTCTTCCCTCAGTCTTCCCTTGGCCCAGCTGTCCTGTTAATCCTAACCCTACATTTTTACTAGTGTGATGTCACATATGGGAAAATGTAGGGTTTAGACAGTGAGACCATAAAACACTCTTTCTGCCTTTTCTCAGGCTAGGATGAACCGATTTCTAAAATGTTTGCACATGTATACTACATAGGATCTCAGAGTTCAATACACCTTCATATTTACACCGGTGAAGTAGGGCTTTAATAAGTATAAACCTGATCTACTAATTTAAACCGCTGAAGTACCAAATTTACTCATGACTGTTTGTGTGTGTAGGTTTTCTGTGACATGGAATCAGAAGGAGGAGGGTGGACAGTGAGTATTTTAACTGAAACACACACACACACACACACACACACACACACACTCACTCACTCACTCACTCACTCACTCACTCACTCACTCACTCACTCACTCACTCACTCACTCACTCACTCACTCACTCACTCACTCACTCACTCACTCACTCACTCACTCACTCACTCACTCACTCACTCACTCACTCACTGACACAGACACACACACACATACTCACTCACTCACTCACTCTCACAGACACTCACTCACTCACTCACTCACTCACTCACTCACTCACTCACTCACTCACTCACTCACTCACTCACTCACTCACTCACACACACACACACACTCACTCACTCTTACAGACACTCACTCACACGCACACAGACACAGACACACACACATACTCACTCACTCACTCACTCACTCACTCACTCACTCACTCACTCACTCACTCACTCACTCACACACACACACACACACACACACACACACACACACACACACACACACACACACACACACACCGTTAAGACATCATCGTGTGTGTGTATCCTTTCAGACTATCCAGAGCAGAATGGATGGGTCAGTGAACTTCTACCGGCCGTGGGATGAATACAAGATGGGCTTTGGCAACGCAGACAGGGAGTACTGGCTCGGTGAGAAATGAAACACACACACACACACACACACACACACACACGCACGCACACACACACACAGACACACACTCACTCACTCACTCACTCACTCACTCACTCACTCACTCACTCACTCACTCACTCACTCACTCACTCACTCACTCACTCACTCACTCACTCACTCACTCACTCACACTAACACAGACAGACAGACACGCACGCACGCACAGACAGACAGACAGACACACGCACACGCACACACTCACTCACTCACTCACTCACTCACTCACTCACTCACTCACTCACTCACTCACTCACTCACTCACTCACTCTCACACACACACACACACACACACACACACACACACACACACACACACACACACACACACACACACACACACACACACACACACACACACTAAAACATTAAACAGTTAGATCCTGAATTCAACTGTCAGCCTGTATGCATAAATTAATAATTTGCTAATTTTGATCGTGTACATCTGTGTCTGTGTGTGTGTGTGTGTGTGTGTGTGTGTCTGTCTGTCTGTCTGTCTGTCTGTCTGTCTGTCTACATCTCTGTCTGTCTGTCTGTCTGTCTGTCTACATCTCTGTCTGTCTGCATCTCTGTCTGTCTGCATCTCTGTCTGTCTGTCTGTCTGCAGGTCTTGACAACATCCACTATCTGACACAAAACCAAAAGTATGAGTTGCTCGTCTACATGGAGGACTTCGACCAGATGAATGCGACTTCTCGTTACTCTCTGTTCTCTGTCGATGCAGAGTGTGACGGATACGCTCTGCATGTGAGCGGGTTCGCAGACGGAGGGGCCGGTGAGTTACACATTGGGTCTCTGGCTGTGTTGTAAAAGCCCTACTAACGTCCTCCCTCCTACATACTCAACATGTATATACTACATACTAAAAGCCCTACTAACGTCCTCCCTCATACATACACACACACACACACACACACTGTCAATAGATAGATAGCGTCATCCGTGGGTTTGTTTGCTCTGTATACAAACTAGAGTGGGTCAACACTGAGCCAAGAAATAATGAGGTGATGATTTGACAGATAGCTTGGAGCACTTCGTAATTATGGAGGTGAGTTCTAAGGCTAAAGCTGCTGGTAGATGGTAGAACTTCCTCAGGTTGGCTTTGTGAGAATCCCCAGACAGAGGAGAATGCACCTGGAGAAGGCTGGGAAAGACACTGAAACCCACAACAGGCAAACCGGCTGTAGCCAGCATGTTGCCTCGTTGTTAATTTAATTATATCCACAATCCAATGGAAACAGCTTACCTTTGTGATAGTTATTCTTTTTTTTTTAAATATCTTGACATTTCTCGACATAATGAAAAAAAAATCTTCCTCATCTGATTATTTTTTCTCTCCTGTCTGTGGCCCTAAAACTCTTCTGTACTTTAGTATGTAGTGTAGTAAAAAGACTAAAACTCTTCTGTACTTTAGTATGTAGTGTAGTAAAAAGTCTAAAACTCTTCTGTACTTTAGTATGTAGTGTAGTAAAAAGTCTAAAACTCTTCTGTACTTTAGTATGTAGTGTAGTAAAAAGACTAAAACTCTTCTGTACTTTAGTATGTAGTGTAGTAAAAAGTCTAAAACTCTTCTGTACTTTAGTATGTAGCGTAGTAAAAAGTCTAAAACTCTTCTGTACTTTAGTATGTAGTGTAGTAAAAAGTCTAAAACTCTGCTGTACTTTAGTATGTAGTGTAGTAAAAAGTCTAAAACTCTTCTGTACTTTAGTATGTAGTGTAGTAAAAAGTCTAAAACTCTTCTGTACTTTAGTATGTAGTGTAGTAAAAAGTCTAAAACTCTTCTGTACTTTAGTATGTAGTGTAGTAAAAAGACTGAAACTCTTCTGTACTTTAGTATGTAGTGTAGTAAAAAGTCTAAAACTCTTCTGTACTTTAGTATGTAGTGTAGTAAAAAGTCTAAAACTCTTCTGTACTTTAGTATGTAGTGTAGTAAAAAGTATGTGTGAGTATGTGATTTGAAACGCAGGGTCTGTTAGTGTTGTGGGTAAGAAAACAGCAAATGTACTCATACTGTGATTTTTTTTGTGTGTATTTCTGTGTAGGAGACTTCTTGACTCCTCAATACGGACAGAAATTCTCCACGTTTGACAAAGATCAGGACGCCTGGAATTTGGGGAACTGTGCCAAGTCCTTCCTGGGGGCGTTCTGGTACAACATGTGCCACAGCGGGAACCCCAACGGCATCTATCGTCTGGGGGAGGACAAGGCGCTCCAGGATATTGGGTTGGAGTGGAAAACGTGGAGGGGACGAAACCTCTCCCTGAAGATCTTTAACATGAAGATCCGTCCTGCGCAGAAGTAGATTTAGTCCAGGACCAACGTAGTAGAGCAGGATATCAGCTGATCTGTTTAGTGATCGATTGATTGATTGATTGATTGATTGATTGATTGATTAATTTCTTTCTTTCTTTCTTTCTTTCTTTCTTTCTTTCTTTCTTTCTTTCTTTCTTTCTTTCTTTCTTTCTTTCTTTCTTTCTTTCTTTCTTCCTTTCTTTCTTTCTCTAGTTTATTATGTGATCTCACTCTGGGCCTTATTTTCCTGAAACTGAGCACAGGCACAATCCATCAGAACAAAAAAAAATAGACCTAATTTTTGTTAATCCGAAATATTCATATACATAACCAATGCATTTGACAAAATAAAAAAAAATCAATATCACTTGATATTGTGGAAAGATTTGAGGCAGTGGTGGATGATGCCATCTTGAGTAACTAGATTTGTGTCCTTAAAAGGCCACCATAGCTTCTGTAAATTGACCAAACGAGAAGTGTTAACAAGGGAGTGTTGCAATAGAACTTTCACCACTAGATCATGCCGAAATACACCTATATGACACACTGTACATTTAACAGGAAGAAACCTCGGACCAAACCTTGCTCAAGGTAGTCTGCCCGCTGCTTTGAGCGGTTACGTTGAGAGAGAGACAGGGGGGAGAGAGAGAGAGAGAGACAGAGAGGGAGAGGGAGAGAGAGAGGGAGAGGGACAGAGAGGGAGAGGGAGAGGGAGACAGAGAGGGAGAGGGAGAGAGGGACATAGAGGGAGAGGGAGATATAGACAGAGAGGGAGAGGGAGAGGGAGAGAGGGACATAGAGGGAGAGGGAGATATAGACAGAGAGGGACAGAGAGGGAGAGGGAGAGAGGGACATAGAGGGAGAGGGAGATATAGACAGAGAGGGAGAGGGAGAGGGACAGAGAGAAAAAGCAACAAAAATCATAACAATAACGTCAATATTAGGAAATGTGAATAACTTTGTGCTGTACGTCACAATAAAGTAGAAGCTGAGCAGAAAATTTGCTGTTGTGTTTGTTTATCTGTGTGTGTGTTTGTTTCTGTGTGTGTGTGTGTGTGTGTGTGTGTGTGTTTGTGTGTGTGTTTGTTTCTGTGTGTGTGTGTGTGTGTGTGTGTGTGTGTGTGTGTTTGTTTCTGTGTGTGTGTGTTTGTTTCTGTGTGTGTGTGTGTGTGTGTGTGTGTGTGTGTGTGTGTGTGTGTTTGTTTCTGTGTGTGTGTGTGTGTGTGTGTGTGTGTGTGTGTTTGTTTCTGTGTGTGTGTGTGTGTGTGTGTGTGTGTGTGTGTGTGTGTGTGTGTGTGTGTGTGTGTGTAGATAAAAAGTATATTTTTGTTTGCATTTGTTTCCTCTAAATTACAGCAGCATCATAGGTAAATTGGTCAGATACATCGTTTGAGTGACTGAAGTTGATATCCCCTCAAAATATAGTGGAATCCCTTGAGGCCAATATCACCCCTTACGTGCAAAATGGTTTAGTCCAACTCTGCACTAGACTAGGAGCTAGCTAACTTGCGGTAATACGTGTGTGTGTGTGTGTGTGTGTGTGTGTGTGCTAACTTGCGATAATGTTCGATGGCTAACATGCTCTGTGTAATAGTCATGTATTTCAACCATGGACCTATAAAAAAACAAAAAAGAGAGGAAAGAGAGGCAAGGCAAGTTTATTTCTATAGCACAATTCAGACACAAGGCCATTCAAAGTGCTTTACAGGGGCAAGATTAAAATACATAATACACATTAGCAAAGTGAATTAATAGAAATAAAACATTTAAATACAATAAAATTGCAGGTTAAAATGGAAACAGAAAAGTCTTCAGAGTTGTTTTAAAAGAGCTGAGAGAGGAAAGGGAGGAAACTGAAGGAAAACATCTGCTCACTCATTTGTTTGTGGAGAGAGGTGAGCACAACTCAGGGTTTAGGAATGGTCTAATATATTATTGAAGTCATATTAAAAACTACACAGTACATTTTGAAGTGTTAAAATAACACTAAAAGAGTTAAATTTAACACCATTTCCGAGTGTATTTGGTCCCACTCAGAATTGGAGTTAAATTAACTCTCTTCAAAGTGTTACAATTTTAGAGTTAAATTAACTCAAAATAGAGTTAAAAATACACTGTATAGTGTTATTTAAAGCCTTATAGAGTACTTTCTACACCCCGTCTTTTAACTACCGAAATTGACACCAACACTAGGAGGCATTCTACTCCAGCTGTTGTTATATTAACTCAGATAGAGTTAATGGAGTTTGACACTGCATATTTAACACTGGGGAATTTACTGTGTATGTGTGGTAAAAATGTGGTGAGATTTCAAACGTGCCTATTTAAATTACATTATTTCTAGTTTAAAGGTGCTTTTTAAAATTGCACTATTTAGAAGTAATTTATTGTAAATAGCCTATTACTTATCTTATTTTATCTAGTTGTATCCTTCTGTCCTTGTTGCACCGTGGGTCGGAGAGAAAAGCCTTGTTTGAGTAGGAGCCGTCTTGCTCAGACCTGCGCAATTATGACGTGCGTCTTGCTGAGCCCACAGCAAAAATGCTGTGCGCTCAGCAAGACGCACGTCATAATTGCGCAGGTCTAAGCAAGGCTGCTCCTACTCAAACAAGGCTAAACGCAATTTCAATTCCTCTGTATGGTTGACAGATAATTTGAATTGACGACTTTGACTTTGACTTTGACTATGAAAAGTGTAATATTGACTGGCCAAACACTACAGTGCCATGTCTACAGTTGTTGCCTTACTTTTTATTCAATTATAAGGGCATCAACAAATTAATTTCAAAAGACACTGAGAGAGAGAGAGACTTTGATCAAGAGAGGAAGGGCTTATATTGTTATTTTTTTTTCATTTACAAAATACACAGTTAAGACATATTAAAGAAAACATTTAGGCATCATAACAAATACCATAAACGGCAAGCTCGAACTTCTTGTCTAAAAAGATAGGCTTTAAAAATATATTTTCTTAAGATATCTTTATGTTTACTTATAATGTGCATAGATAATGTGCACATAATTCAAATGAGTATTTCCCTAATTAAATTCTAAAACATTTAAATTATGGGAAAACGCTGGAGAACCTGCTTTGTGGATGTGGAATTGACAGAAAAAATTATACATTAATTTTGAAGTTGAATATTCGGGTTTTTGTTTTGATAGTATCTAATTACATCATTAGCTTCAGCTCAATTGACTGACTGGTTCGAGAGTAAAAATATTCTTAATTTTTTGTAAACCTAAGAATACACACATTCATAAAATAATTGTTTATTTTTATTTATTTTTACAATATGCCATTTTTCTTTTATTATCTACAGTTCTTGAGACAAATTCAAGAGGAATTGGATCTACACAGACCAGCCATAAGAAAGACTTACGACTTATCACCGCCCACCTGTCAAGACTTCTTTCCAGTTTCGCACAGGTAACACCCCACAATCTTTCAATAATACGACTACGTCTCTCACAGGGAGAGAGCAGAATGCTGACTGAGGAGAAACCAGTTTCTATTCATATATTATTTATTATCATACAAACATCATTCTCTGGCGCAGAACTCTTTGTTGATTAGATTACTTGTATTTAGATTCACAATGGCACCTGGCTACAATCAACTTAATTACTATACTACGACTTTAGTATTAATTTCCATAACAATAACCTCTAGGTATTTCATTAAAGGTGCAGTGTGTAATATGACATCATCAAGAAAGTTCTAGAAAGTTCTAGAATGCAACACCCCCTGGGTAACCCCAACCCTTTTGAATAATAACCGGCCGACACAGAAGACCTGATGTGGGCTGACTTACTGTCTGATCAACGGCCCGGTGAGTACCCAGTGAACATATGGTTATTAAAGGTGCTACGAGGAACTTTTAAATATTTCTGAAACAGTCTCATTTTTCCTCTGATGATCATAAATTACATGTAACAGCAAACGAGAACATCAGTGCAAAGAATGACACACACACACACACACACACTCGCTCGCTCGCAAGCTCACTCGCTCACTCACTCACTCACTCACTCACTCACTCACTCACTCACTCACTCACTCACTCACTCACCTTCCTCATTATGAGAGAAACAGACAGAAACAGACAGGAGACGATGCTTAGCTTCTACTTTATTGTGACGTACAGCAGAGAATGATTCACATTAGGGTTGAAACTAGTCAGCTTCCTGAAAAGTTACTGTTTCACTGTTATTGTTTACAGCAGCAGGGCCCACAGTTTGGTTTACGAACATATCCTAGACTGACATTTAGTTCCAGGTTCCTCAAAACAATTTAGTTTTGATTTATGATGATAGAATTATTCAATACTTAGAATTACATGTAGAGAAAAAATATGTTTAGTAAACTAACTGCAGGCTCTGGGAATGTAAACAAACCCCCCTCCTCTGAAACTACATAGTGAGCCTTTACAGATATGAGTTGTATTTTTTCTTGTAGTGGCAGTTTCAGGAAAATAAGGCCCAGTGTTTGTTAACATGCTTAATGGGAGAG